>NC_081240.1:6309181-6609181 GCF_902713425.1 Acipenser ruthenus | reverse complement strand
TGCTCCAGAGCCAAGGAACAGAGCTGAGTTTTTAAAATGTAAGTCTGTTTGCACTGAAACATTTGATTGAAAGACTTGTCACTCCATTGTGAGAAGAGCTAACACTACAGAACAGGGAGGGGTGGAGCTTGAGGGCAGCAATTATCATTATTTATTAGTAATTGTGAAGCCATTAATCTACACTCCTCTCCAAGTATTGGTTCAGAACAATACATGCAGAATGACTGGGGGAGGGGCATTTGTTGCCTGTTTTTCCACTCAGACCTTTCTCTCCCTAAATATCTTGGTATCCCTGAATAGATAATCATCCCATCTTTTAATACATGTACAATGCATGTGAAACCAGTTGTGGGGTAAAATGAACAGCTATCCCTCCCAGTCATCCTGTGCTGGTAGTAAATGTATATTGCAGTATCACTGCACTTGTAGGATGGATTGCTCATTAAAATATTAGACAGATATTTGAAGAGTGGACGATATTCTATTGAAGATATTTAGTAAGCAAGGGGTCTGAGTTGGTAAAATGGCAACACATACCCTGTAGGAACATTAAGTGAACTGTAATTGTATGCAGAGTTGCATTTGATTAGTTCCAATTGAAGAAGTTTGATAAGATCGAGGAATTATAATGAACAAAACAATCAAACAGCAAGAGGGTTTAACCCTTTGCGGTCCATTTATTAATCGCGCGTCAGGCACGCCAGGTCTAATTAATTTTCACACGCGCAGTTAATTTTATACGCGCTGTTTAAAAGTATTTTTTTTCACAGTCAAACGGGTTTAAATGGCCCTGCATATCAACAAAGCACTCACTAGGCATCTCCAGCCCCGCCCCACCCTTTCGTTTGCTATAGCGTTCACCTATGTAAGAAATAAATAATAATAATAATAATAATAATAGTCGTACATACCGATCGATCATCTCCAGATCACTCGTTTTATCACCAAACTCCTCAATAATGCTATCCAAGTCATTATTTTATTACTATAACATCTGAAAAAAGCTCTGCAAATGTCCATGATAGTCTCTGTGCGCTGACGCACTCAGCCAGCTTGTTTACTATGACCGCCCCGTTATCTGATACCTGTATGACTATTCATGAGATACGCCTTTTTTTCCTGACTTGTCTCGGCTCCTGTCGCTCCCACTCGGCAATTGAATGGTTTTCTCTGCTTTTTCTGGAGAAAAAACGACTAAACACCCGTTTATTGCGTTGCTATAATGATGTCGGACCCAGTCCGACAAAGGACCTGTGAGGAATAATTGCAATGTCGGACCCAGTCCGACAATGGACCGCAAAGGGTTAATTAATAGCAGCAGCAGTTTATTGAAGACAGAAATATAAAAAGAGAGAACTTATCCAAAGTGAGAAATAAATCTCAAGTAAGAATTATAGATCAAATCTATAGATTATCAACCTTAAACATCACAGTCTAAATATACTTGTCTATAAAAAAGTAGGGAGGAGGGAGCATGGAGGAGGGAGCATGAAGGAGGGGGCATAGAGGAGGGAGGAGGTAGCAGGGAGGAGAGAGGAGGAAGCAGGGAGGAGAGAGGAGGAAGCATAAAGGAGGAAGCATAGAGAATGGAGCAGGTAAAAGGGAGGAGAGAGGATGCAGCAGGGTCCATGCAGGAGAGAGGAGGGAGCATAAAGAAGGGAACAGGGAGGAGGAAGGAAGGACCATGGAGGAGTGAGGAGGGATCATACAGGAGGGAGGAGGGAGCATGGAGGAGGGAGCAGGGAGGATTTAGCATAGATGGAGGAGGGAGCAGGGAGGAGGGAGCATATCGGAGAGAGCAGGGAGGAGGGAGCAACAGGACAGAGGAGGGAGCACAGAGGAGGGAGGAGGCAGCAGAAATGAGGGAGCAGTAGGGAGCATACAGGTGGGAGCAGGGAGCATAGAGGTGGAGGGAACAGGGAAGAGAGAGGAGGGAGCATACAGAAAGGAGAGGGGAGCATACAGCAGGGATCATACAGGAGGGAGCAGGGAGGAGGAAGCATACAGGAGAGAGTATGGAGGAGGGAGCAGGAAGGAGGGAGTATAGAGGGAGGAGGAAACAGGAAGGACAAGAGGGAGCAAAGAGGAGGGACCATAGAGCAGGGACTATAGAGGGAGGAGGAAGCAGGGAGGATAGATCAGGGAGGAGGGAGCATAGAGGAGGCGGAGAGAGCATGGAGAAGGAGAGGAGGGATAAGGGAGCATAGAAGAGGGAGGAGGGAGTATAGAGTAGGGTGCAGGGACTGGTGAAGCAGGGAGGAGAGAGTGATTTGAGGATGCAGCAGACAATGACTGTTGATTTTCTCAGTGATTTGACTTTTCTAACCGTCTCTCCTCTACCCGTTCTCTTCTCTTCAATCAGATTCCTGTCAGCTCACACTGGACCCCAACACAGCGAATAGAGAGCTCTGTCTGTCTGAAGGGAACAGAAAGGTGACACGGGGGGGAAAGACCCAGAGATATCCTCATCACCCAGAGAGATTTGATAGCTATCTCCAAGTGCTTTGCAGAGAGGGTTTGTCTGGGACTCGCTGTTACTGGGAGATTGAGTGGAGTGGGGGAGGGGCTGCTATAGGAGTCGCATATAAAGGAATTAGCAGGAAAGGATGGGATGGTACCTGTGGCCTTGGATGCAATGACAATTCCTGGAGTTTGTTCTGCTCTGGTTCCAGTTACTCTGCCTGGCACAATAACAATGAAACTGCAATAACTGCCCCCCGCTCCCCCAGAATAGGAGTGTATCTGGACTTTAATGCCGGCACGCTGTCCTTTTATGGCATCTCTGACACAATGACCCTCCTGCACAGATTCCAAACCACATTCACTGAGCCGCTCTATCCTGGGTTTTATATTTATTCTGATTCCTCTTTAACAATCTGCCAGCTGAACTAGACTGTTTTGTGTTGTAAGAAACCCTTTGTATTGAACTCCCTGTCTATCCTCTCCACTCCACGGGTGAAGGGAATGTTCAATGAAACAGCGCCACCTGCTGAGCGAAACGAGGGGAATTATTTCTTTTTAGTAACGAATGGATTTCATACGAAATAACTGTATTTAATTTAAGAATTGTTATGTTTTATATATAATATATTTAAAAATGGCATCCAATAGTCAGTGCTGTAACAGTTTTTTTAAAAAGAGAACTTGTTTGCTTTATTGTGTGTGTGTTTTTGTTCTTTGATTTCCATAAAATGTATATTCTGTTTATTTTTTTTAACTGTGACTTTCTTTTTTATTAATACTCATTAACACGGTTTTTCAAATGAGAATGAGAAAAAAAGATAGAGGAGAATGAGAGAGGAAGAGGGGGAATGAGAGAGAGTGAAATGAGAGCGAGAAATAGGGGGAAGGAGACAGAAAGAGGTCTGGTAAAGCATAGGGAAGCATTATAAAGCACAGAGAGGTCTAGCAAAGCATAGGGAAGCATTGTAAAGCACAGAGGTATGGCAAAGCATAGGGAAGCATTGTAAAGCACAGAGGGGTGTGGTAAAGCATAGGGAAGTATTGTAAAGCACAGAGAGGTCTGGTAAGGCATAAGGAAGCATTGTAAAGCACAGAGAGGTGTGGTAAAGCATAGGGAAGTATTGTAAAGCAGAGAGGTCTGGTAAAACATAGGGAAGCATTGTGAAGCACAGAGAGGTCTGGTAAAGCATAGGGAAGCATTGTAAAGCACAGAGAGGTCTGGTAAAGCATAGGGAAGCATTGTAAAGCACAGAGAGGTCTGGTAAAGCATAGGGAAGCATTGTAAAGCAAAGAGAGGTCTGGTAAAGCATAGGGAAGCATTGTAAAGCACAGAGAGCTCTGGACTCTAACCAGCTCAGAGACTCAGCTCAGTGATTTGGATTCCTGAACAGCTTCTTAGTAAAGGTATTATTCTGCATGCCGCCGCACCGTGAACTAATAAGAAAAGACTTTCAGTACCTGGCAGGCTCTTGTGACATATCAGGAGGGTCATTCTCTTTACTCCTTCTTCTCCTTGGAGTCGGGTCCATGCCTCTCTCTACTGAATCACTCGTTCCTCAGTTAGCTGTGTTTCTCCTCTGCAACACAATTGAAACAAGTCCGTTGTTAAAGAGTACAGCGCTTCAAATGTCATTTTTCTTTCTCTTTCTTTAGACCGGCCCTTATCTTTTCATGCTGTTTGAAATCATCCTGACCGCTTCTTGTTATCACAGTTACTCAAATGCTGGGTTTGTTTTTGGAAACGTCTGTGTTGCTAATGGAGTGCCATGGGAGTATTGTATTTTAAACAATTTTGTATCAATTAAGATTACGTTTCATTTTGAATTATTAATTTTGAACTTTAAATATACAGGTTAATACTAACAGTTACAATAGCACCTAATAGGAAAAACAAAAACTATGATCTTTTTGTATGTTTTGTCCAGTTGTTCTGCTTGGATTTTGGTGTCTGACTAAATTTATATTCGAGCTTGAGTTTCTCGCACTGTTCATGTCGTTAGGGTTACCCGATTTGCCGTGAAAAACTAAATAAGACGTTCTTTTTCTCCTAGTCACTGACGCAGTACCAAAATAACAGTATTGTGCATTAAAGAAACAAGGACCAGGGGTCGCAAATGGAGATTAGATAAAGGGCCATTCAGAACAGAAAATAGGAGGCACTTTTTTACACAGAGAATTGTGAGGGTCTGGAACCAACTCCCCAGTAATGTTGTTGAAGCGGACACCCTGGGATCCTTCAAGAAGCTGCTTGATGAGATTCTGGGATCAATAAGCTACTAACAACCAAACGAGCAAGATGGGCTGAATGGGGCCTCCTCTTGTTTGTAAATTTTCTTATGTTCTTATGTATTTAACACAATAGTTTTATCAAATTATTGTGGAATAGTTGTATTCTTGTGTCTTTAGAAAATATCAGTTTACAAAAGCTCTCTTATTTTGAAGACTCCATGTTCACAAGTATGCGGAAGCCCCTTTGGCAGTCAGCATGATCTGACATCATAAGTCACATGACCGGAACCTGCGTGACGTTGAGTTATTTTGCTTAAACATCAATAATAACCGAACAACGAAGAAGAAGAAGCGAAAAGGAAAATACAAAGAAAAAATGATGTAGCCTATCATTGTGATAAGCTGAAATATTGAAGTACCTTGACAAGATGTTTTGCCGGTTCGCAGTTCCGGGACGTACCGGCTGACTTTCAACTCTATTATTATTATTATTATTATTATTATTGAGTTTTATTAACCACTATCCTCAACAATACGAAGTATAAAATCGACTCGCACAAGCGTTCCTCTTCACTGTAGCTGAAGCGAGCTGCGGGTCACATGACACAGGAAGTAAATGTCTTCAAAGCAGTTCCTTGGGTTGGGCAGCAGCTGGTTCATGACGAGAGAAAAACACAGACCTGTTCAGAGTCATGCGAGTCACGAACGACTTTAAATAATCGTGTGTGTGTCTATCTCACCTCGCTCGACCCGCTGACAAGTCTTGACAGCCCGCTATTAATAATGAACCAGGGAAATGCTGAGGTTCCCATGCAGCTGTGGCGATATCTTTGTTTCCTCCTCCTTGAAGTCATCTCCGTGTCTGTATCTCCTAAATCACTCGCTCCGCAGTTAGCTGTGTTTCGACTGTGCAACACAACTGAAATCATTAACGAGAGGAGCACAGAGCACCCCGATATACTCACAGCAGAACAGCCTCCATTCACAAAACCTATAGCAACGCGATCATTAACGAGGGGAGCACAGAGCGCCCCGATATACTCACAGCAGAACAACCTCCATTCACAAAACCTATAGCAACGCGATCATTAACGAGGGGAGCACAGAGCACCCCGATATACTCACAGCAGAACAGCCTCCATTCACAAAACCTATAGCAACGCGATCATTAACGAGGGGAGCACAGAGCACCCCGATACACTCACAGCAGAACAGCCTCCATTCACAAAACCTCAACCACCACAAACTGAGGGACGTGGAAGGATGTCATCCGTGGACCTGCCACATCATCTTCAACATCATTTCAGAATAGGACTTACAATTCCTGTGTATCTATGCTATAGTCTATAGCTCTAACACTGCTCCGAAGTTATTTCAGATTGAATGAGTGTCCTGATTTAATAAATGCAGTGTTAAAGACGGGCACGATATGTAATGAAAGTGTATCATACAGTCCCATGACATTCCCCGCGTCTTCCTCGGTGACCCCTCTATAAAATTGCACGCCTCGTTGCCAGGTCCAGCTACAGTATATATATAGCCAGTGCTTAATGTGTAAAGAAAGAGGAGCCGGGGCGCAAGCAATGACAATAATACCGTCCTGAAGAAGCGTGCATTCAAAATCATAACACGTGTATTTGAAAGAGTATTGCACGTGCTAGTGTTAGATGTTTACAATCACGTGTTCCACATCATATACAAAGCAGGAGTGATGCAGAGAAATTAAGAAAAGGCAACCGCAGGACAGATAATAAATACAAAAAAGCATGTATACACGTTTTGTTATGGTTTTGCATTTAAATGGTTTAAAAAAACAAACACATTAAAAGACAATCCGAGGACTCCAGAAGGACGACACTGATTTAAAAAATAAATAAAATAAATTAATCCGCCCCCCCACACGCGCATTGGTTTGCCCCGCGGTCTGCACTATTATCAGTGATGTGTTTGCAACAGAAGTCGCTGGTAGATTACAAAAAACATCAATTAAACTGAGGCTAGGTAGTTGTGATCTTAGTATGTTTTGATACTCTAGTAATTAAATTATATTAATTGAAAATTCAAGAGAGAACCAGATCGTTATTATTTTTTTGGTTTAATATAATATAGCAAGCTAATGTTCCTATTGAAGTGGGCTACAATATATTTTTTCAATAAAAGGTTGTCGTTGTTCTTTGTTGAAATTAATGTTCCACTTTCATATGTTGTTGTGTTCTACTCATTTAATCAAACCAAGTAGTGTAAGAAGTTGGTTGTATCGTTCATGACGTTTTTCAAATCAAGTAATCTTATTTGTGTTTATAAAAGACAATACCGCAGCCATCTTACTTAAAGGCGCTCAAGCTGAAATCGGAAAGTAATTTAAAGTTGGCTAAAAACGTGGCAGCGGACTGTCTCTCTAAAGCGCATGCAAGAACTTGCAGACTTGATACAACTGTGTTGAGAATTTAAAAATAAAGCGTTTAATGAGATTTTTAACTGGAGGTCCCGGGAATATGACTCTGCACGCCCAGAGGTTCCGGGGCTGAGCCCCGAAACAAAGTAAGCACCGAGTATAGCGATGTAGAAACAAACGATTAAATATCCCAGTCGATGGAAATTCAAACTTCAATTCAAGGCCAAAGCTATTTCAGATTAAATGAGTGTGAGAGAGTTTAATACATGTACTGGAAAAGACGGGCACGATAAAAGCGAAAAAAAGATATATATTTTTAATCCCATTTCCTCATGTCATTGTTCCAGATAGTACAGACTTGTGTTAGAGAGTACAGTTATGTTTTATTCGTCTTGCTGGTAGCTAGCTAACAGTCGTCGCTAACAAGGTTGTAAAGCAGCGCATCACCTTGTGTTTCAGAATGGTTCAGCATTGCGTTCACCGCAATTTGTGTTTTTGTCTCATTAATCAGCAAATTATTATTATTATTATTATTATTATTATTATTATTATTATTATTATTATTATTATTATTATTATTATTGTAGCAGGTCGCTACTTTGTGTTTTGTTTTATCGTTTTAATTTGGCTACTTTCATTTTTAGAACGCCCCCTTATCCTTCGTTTCTTTCCCCGCGCCAATCAGAGGATGATTCCCTTTACCTGGATCATTTAAAGGCTGGGTTTACAGACAAGGTGGAGCGGAATAGGAAGCAGGATGTCAGGGAACGGGAGGCTGTCTTGACGGCGGCAGTATGGTTGTGCAATGGCGGTGTGTTTAAAATGATTGTGTGTGTGGTGTGGGAGTAGCGGCAGTAGTACTGAAGTAAGAGACGTGAGTAAGCCAATTTGCTTATGATCTTCTAATCAGCTACAACCTTCGTTGGTTGTCGTGAAATTCTTAAAGGGACTGACTAGTTTAGAACTTACTGTTTCAAAGCAGCACGTTTGTTTCCATCACGTGGCCGGCTACTCTTGGAGCACCACACGCGTGATAATGCCCTGACAGGCTGCCGTTCCCCAGAGTAGTTTGTGTTTTAAGCTTCCGTTCTTTCAGATATCCCCCTGGTTGTTTTATGACTGTTTTTATTAATTTTCTGTAATGATTAGACTCCAGTTCGCAGCATCATTATTTGATGAATGATCTGCATTGTCAACGATAACCTACTTGTTTTGTGTGTTTTAAATAAATGGAATAGTTAATTATAATAGTAATGTGTTGCACTTTGCACGTTTGTTTTTATTGGTTTGTATATGCGTGATTTAAAGAGGATTGGTGTATTTGATTTGTTTTTTATTATTGTGATTAGTATTTATTAGCATTTTTTTTGCACAGTTAATTTGTTGCTGTTTAAGTTTGTTTCTTTTAACACTCCGTCACGTCCTGCATGGTTATATACTGTCGTTGGTAGTAATTGCTTGTTAATGTGCATATCTATGATCTGAGTCGGTGTTTCCTCCAAATAAACCCTGGAATGATTTTTAATCGTTGTAGTTTGTGCTCCTTCTGATTTCTTTCCCAGTTCCACGCCCTATAAAATAAAATACTTAGGAGACGTGTTTTAAACTAGCGTTTGTTTTAATTCTGAGGGTGGAATTCCCTCGGTGGCGTAGTCAGGCTGTTCTTTTTGTGTGCTCCGTGGCGCTGCCCCGCTCTGTCTCGGCGGGCAGGTGCTTCATTAAAAAAAAAAGAAAAGTCTTAGAAAATAGCAGTTTACAAAAGCTCCCTTATTTTGAAGACTCCATGTTCACAAGTATGCGGAAGCCCTTCAGTGTTGCCACATACACACCCTAATATACGAGTATTATAACAGCAATACTAATTAACAAAGAAAGAGAAATCAAATGCTTACAGTTACCGACTGCACTGGTCTTGCACCTCTGCATACCCAGAATTACACAAACATGAACTTTATACATTCCGCTTTGTGGCCAAAGAGTCACACCAGCAATACTGCACTGGTCTTAGCACAGCATAACCAGCACTCCAAAAACAGAAAACTGAACTATATACATTTCACTGTGTCTCCAATTATCCAGCAGGATCCGCTACGTGCTGTACATGCTGGAATCAAAACTGACCAGCAGTTCCCGGGGGGGGCTACGTTCCCTCTGAGACTTTCATTTAGTTACCAGCTGTGACTAAAGCAACTTTATCCACACTGGAAAAACTGAACCCACTAAACAATACTGAATACAAGTTAAACATACTGTTTCACAAGGCAGAAAGACACGTGCTTTATTTGAAAACACGTAAATATTTAAATGCCAGACCTATATCGGCCTATATGTAAAAAACACTTAACTCTGATTCCCATTAATCAATGCCAAACTTAGTCCCACATGAAAAAACGTCAGTACAGATTTCCTAAATTGTGAATAGGTTCGCAGAGATATTCATGTACTGCATAATCCTGTACATTATTTTGACTGTGACGCGGTTTTCATTCCACTGCAGGACAGTGCTATTAGTGTGTGTTCATATTAATGCCTCCCTGACCAACCGATGTGATTAATAATATTAGCAGGATTGTACAGCCTCTACTGCGTTATATATATATATATATATATATATATATATATATATATATATATATATATTACACCGTGATCTTTCACCTGGGACTAGCGACAGTAATATTGCACCGATTCTGACATTAAAACTCGTAGTGAGACAAACACTTATTTTTAAAATTAACAAATGTGTTTATTTTTTATTAAATTGTTCCTCTTTCGAATCCACTCTGTTACTATTTCCAAAATATATTTCCATCACATTTTTAAAGAGATAGCAAACAACGGAAAAAGAAAAAAAAAACTTATCTGTGATTTCTTTTGAAGCTGCGTGTTTGTGTCTTGCCGTGTGTGAAAATGTTCCTTCGGGACGGTGGTGTGTTTGAAACCAGACTGCTTCACCTCCCTGTATGGAGGATAACTTGTGACAAAATGAAAAATAAATAAATAAATAAATAAATAAAATTCGAAAAAAATAAGTAAATAAAGAAAAACTAAATAAATACATACAAATATAAATAAATACATATAAAGCGAAATAAATACATAAATAAGCAGAAACTAAAATATATTTAATAATTTATCTATCTATTTATTTATTTCGTTTTTTATTTATTTATTTATTTATTTCGTTTTTTATTAATTTATTTCGTTTTATTTCTTTCTTTATTACTCGATTCATTTGATTCAGTTCAGTTCGGTGAATCGATTCATTTTTCATTTGATTCACTGATTCAATGACACAAAACCAATCAATGTAGACCGCTATTAAGACTGTTTACGTAGGTTTATTTGAACTGCACATCACAAAAGCTAGGCAGAATCTATATTTGATTGACTTGATTCATAAACATTAAATATAGTTTGACAAAAAAATATAATATATATTTACAATTCTAGAGATAACATAACAATTTGAACCATTGGCATTGTTGAGCCATCAGTATCACCTCTTCAAACAGCACCTGTAGAACTCCTCTGTTTGTATCCTGGGACACTATCACCCTTCATTTAAATGTGCTTTATTTTGCTCTTATCTGCCCCCTATTTTACTGCATTTAATCCTGTACTTCAGAATACTGTAATGTGCCAAGTGTTTAACCTGTAGTACCTTGTATTTAATCATATCCTGATGTAACTATCACTGTTATCTGCTGTATTATTGAATTGTGTTTTGTCACACCTGTACTTTGCTTGAACAAAAGTTATTGTATTTCTTGCTCTTATTGTATTACTTGTATTGTAACACTTGAAATGTATTTGCTTACGAATGTAAATCGCCCTGGATAAGGGCGTCTGCTAAGAAATAAATAATTATTATAATAATAATAATAATAATAATAATAATAATAATAATAATAATAATAATAATAATATCGATCTAATTTAATGTCATCTTTAAAAAAAAGCCAATTGCATTTCTTACGTGTTGTTCACACATTTGGAGTCACCCATTGTTTTTTACAACAACAAAAAGAGAGGCTCAAACGAGTGGTATTTGTGGAACTAATCCGTGGTATTTATTCAGCACATAGCAAAACGCTGTGTGCCCAATTCCTCTTCTATCCAGTAAACCTTTCGGGATTAGTCATGTGATCAGTCACACGTTGAAGCACACCCATAACCGCAACATGTGTATTTTATATAAACAAAGTTTAAATGTGTATATATTTAGTATTTACCACAGTAAAACAACATTTAGAAAATGAATATTTAATAATGTAAAATGTAATAGACGTTTAAGAACGTCACCCGTTAGAATGCGCAATATCATCCTAAAAGGTCGTTGTATCGTAGCTGATACTACGTGTCACCTTGTGGACAAAGGTGAATTGACGTCATTATTAAATTATAAAATATTCAACAGTAGTTGTAAATCGTCATGTAATCTTTGTAATCACAAGTTATATAATTAAGCCTTGGGTACAATAACGTTACGATACCAGTACATGTTTGTATTTATTTATTTTGGAAATTAGGTGTATATCTCAATTATTATTATTATTATTATTATTATTATTATTATTATTATTATTATTGTTATTATTATTATTATTATTATTATTATTATTATTTAGTAATTTGGGTGACTTTACTCAAGATGACTTAGAAGTATTAATCATAATTTGTGCAAAATAGTTAACTATAGATGTGATTAATTTTGTATGTGTATAAAAAATAACAAACACACATAGGCTACAACTAGTAGTGATTCATTTTATTATTTATTTGTTTGGCAGACTTACACAAGGTTACGTACATAGTAAACTAAGAAGAACTGTAAGAAAAATAAAAAAATAATAATTCTGGTGCACAAACTTGTAATTGAGTTTCTGACAGCGTGAAGCACCGTCTGGATCATAGATATATAACTATGGTCTGGAGGATGTAACTGACGCCATTTTGGCTCACAAGGCGTTCTTATCATGCACTATGTAAGCGGGAATTTGGATCCAACATGGCACATACGGGCTTCAGTTTCATAACACTCAACGAGTTGCGAGACAACCCAGTTTCTTTGTTACAACGAACAAATCAGCCAGACTCCAGAGGTAAGGAATCACTTCATGAGTTTTGATAGGCTGGTAACTCGACTCCTGCGCCACGCAGCCTGTTCATAGGGTGAATCAAAAGAACCGATTCAATGGGGACTCTGATCCGATTCCCATCGTTCATCTTAGTGAGTCGTTCAAAAAGAATGATTCGTTCGTGAACTGCACATCAGTAGTGCGGAGAGGGCTCCCTGGGTAAAAATATATTGGGACGTCCAGATTTTCCCGTCCCAGTTTGGCTACCGCTGCGAACTCTTCTGCTGTACTGTCGTCACTGGTACTGCGTAGAATTTGATGGCGCACCGGCGTAGATTTAGCTAGGGACGATAGGGACATGTCCCTACCGATGTCCCTACAAATAGTCATTTTATCCGCTCCACAAATGGTTCACTCTCTCAAGATCCCCTCGTTGCTCCTCCCTCCTTCAAAAAAAACATAAAAAAAAACAACGCTAATTTGATTGGCTTAGGCCCTAGGTTCTCAACCGGGTCGGCCGTGAAACCTTCCAGGGGGGGCGGTGAATGTTTGAATAATAACGCACTAGTAATAATAACAGTGACGTGCCAAACGATACTCCCGATTTCGCCCTTTGAGTGCAGCGAGTTATTAAAGAGAGAAAAAGAGATACCGGTAGCTTTAAAAAGAATGGCACCCTGGGATGTGTAGGTGTTTGGTGGGGTTTTGGGGTGTAATTAGCAGACAAGAAAACTACAAATTCCATAATGCATCACTGTAACACTGACTCAGTGCGCGGCTGATATAAAAAGTAATTCCAGTGGGCCGTGAGTAAAACAAGGTTGAGGCCCGCTGGCTTAGGCTGGACTCTGGAATGACGCTCATCTGAAGCTGCCGCTTGCCGGTCAATCTGATATGAGTGTGAGCCACTGACTGAATGAAAGCCAGGTGCCGCGGCTGAAGGTATTGTCAGGTCGTGAGCAACATAGTTTGAGAGAATAAACCTACCTACCTACCTAATGGGTAGGTAGGTAGGTTTATTACGTTAGCGACCCATTGCTAGCTGCTAACCCCACGTCCTTGGTGGCTAGCTAGCTTGTTTCACAGCTAAATCATTGTGTGTGTGTGTGAGAGAGAGAGAGTGTGAGTGTGCGTGTGTGTGTGTGTGTGAGAGAGAGAGAGAGAGAGTGAGTGAGTTTTGATATCGTCAACCAACTAAGGTTATCTAATCACTTCAATTTGGCTTTAGGTGACTAAAGCATAATGGCAGCCAAAAAAATAAAGATGGACATAAGGAAGTTTTTTTTTTTTTTTTTTTACAAAAAGTCAAAGTGTAAGTAGGAAGATGTTGTTAAAGTAATAAACACAATTGATACTGATTCTCATAGCAAAAGTAAAAATAATTTACTAATGAAGTTAGCAGTCATACTTTCTCTCTAAACAGCATGCATCAATTTATTATTTTATCAGGTGAATGAAGCAATGCACCCAGGTACGAGCAGCAGCACAGACACAGGAGAGGCAGGCAGGGCACGTGAGTGTGCATGTGCTCATGCTTGTAGCTGCAGGGGTATTGGTAGCTTACAGTAAGGCTGGGATAGGTTATAATTCAGGTTATTAGTAATTCTATAGCAGGGATGTCAAACCAGCTTCCAGGACGGACACTTTATCACAGTGTTTTAAGTGTATACCAGCCAACTTCATGTCAATCAGATTGTCCTCCATTTATGTCCAGCATTCATTTCAAGTGACCATTTAACAGCTGTCTCCTAAAAAAAAATCTTTCCCGGGTGGGCATGCCCCCGAACCCCCCTAGCAACCGCGACCCCGCCCCCCTAAATAATTGTGTCCCCACCAATGTTCAAACCAAACCTACGCCCCTGTGATGGCGAATTATCTGCAAGTTAGTTCTGGCACCTTCATCAATATTTTCATCAATACATGCCAATATCTGCCCTATTCTTTCCAACAACCAATCTACTCGACACACAATAAAGTCGTCATTTACCGACCCACATTCAACTTGAATTAAAAGCTCCCTAATCTTTTCTAGGATAAGACTCCTATAAGTCATGTTGCACACATTTGTAACGTATGGAATATTCACAGCATTGAAACTGTACAGCAGCGACGCTGCAGCCCTGCCTGCACACCTCTCCGCACTACAACCAGGCAGAGTTAGGAGATCACAGAGTCACTTATTGTCCCGCCCATCGAGCATGATTGACGGTAGCTCGAAAAGATTGTGCCAAAATGAAAAGACGAAATAAATAAAGAAATAAAAAGCGAAATAGAAAACAAAATAAAAACGAAATAAACAAAGAAATAAAAAACTAACTAAATAAATAAATATATAAGTAAATAAATAAATAAAAAACTAAATAAATACGTAAATAAAAAACGAAATAAATACGTAAATAAATAACGAAATAAATAGATAGATAAATGATTAAATATATTTCAGTTTCTACTTATTTATGTATTTATTTCGTTTTGTATTCATTTATTTATATTTGTATGTATTTATTTATTTATTTCGATTTTTTTTTTTTTTTTAATTTTGGCACAAATTATCCTCCATACATTAAGGCAGCCGTGTATCCAACTCCTCCTCTGACACGGTCATATGTGAAATATCCACTAGATGGTGCTATGCTGCTTTTTATTGATAAGGCTAAGACCAGGCATCCGAGTTTTTCGCAATAAAAAAACAAAATTCTCCAATAAAAATAAATACAACTCCTCTTTATTCCGCAATTAAAATAAGAGACTAAACTGGAGTCGTGTCCCCCCCCCCCCCCCACAAACCGCGCTATTGAATAATAACAGTTAACATATTTATTGGTACACTTTCAAATTATAAGGAAGTAACACGCTCATCAATCAATAATATAAACAAATGCACCATTTTACTTTAAACATTACAAATATGTATGTGTAGTCGTAGTAGTAGTAGTAGTAGTAATAATAATAATAATAATAATAATAATAATAATAATAATAATAATAATAATAATAATAATAATAATAAAACAGTATTCATATTAGTTCATCTCCGAGTGAGTCTTCGTCATCTGGACGGCTATTGCCAAACTCCCTCCCCCGATCTTTAGGGGTGATCTTTAAAGAGCTTGTTCTGTGCTAATAATGCACTGGATACTGAAGTGAACTGCAGCTACGTTTCAACATGAATGAGATCCACAGCGCGCCTCGTTCAACCTTGATTAAGTACATGTTAAAGCTACATTGCATGTGTTGATGATTATATATGATAAGTGTACTAACTTAAGTATCAAACTAACAAAAAAGCATTGCATGTCGTTTGCCCTGCCCTAAGTGTAAAACGAAACAAAAAGTTCTCAGACAGCACATCAAATCTGTGTTTTCCCGCTTAATTCCGCCGCAAACACGCGGGCGCACACACACACTAAAATATTACTTAACCATCTTATTCCTTTGTTTGGCGTTCAGGTACCAAACGCAATGTGAATGCTGCATTAAGCGCTATAGCATTATTTTAAGATATGCGCATGAGTGTCAGCGGGTCATTGCATTTTGTCCGTGATTACTTCCGCTGTTAATGTATTTTTAAAATATGATCTTTCGATATTATAAATGCCATGTACTTTTAAAACATCAAAACAAATCTCAGACTAATGCAGAATCCAGCATGTGCGCTCTACGTCATATTCTCATGACAATGGAGAGAGAATCTGGAGTCTTTAAACTGCATGGAAACCAAGCCATTGTCAATCATGGTTGAAGGTCACAAGTTATATATTCTGCTATTATTAATTTATTTTTTAAATGTGAACTTTCGGTATTATAAATGACATGTACATTTAAAACATCAAAACACATCTCAAAACGATGCAGAATCCATGGTGACACCATTCTTAATACTTTTAGAGGTGTCGTGAGCATACGCAGAGCTGCAAAATTAAATTACTTCCGGTTGGCTAGCAAGTCTGTGCGCAGTGACGTATATAATTTAATATTTCGGTGTTGAGGTGGCTGATGATGGAATAGTAAAACAATATAACAAGACCTTGATTTTCTCCATGGATATTGTGAAGCAAAGCACCACTAAGTTAAAGTAAGTTATTGTTTTTCATGTGTAAATATCTGTTAGCGTCTGTATCCTATATGGTTGATATTGTAATTGCGTTATTATATTTCTCTGTGTTTTGCAAGACTTCAATATTATCGATACTGAAATACGTGCATGATAAACAATTTTCATAAAGTTGCTCACCCCTAGAAATAAGCATCTGTTTGAACTATTTTCCAGTCAGTAGGGGGCGCTGTGACGTAATGAAATAGGCGTGTCTTCTGCAATTATGTACCTATCATTCGAGAGAGGAGGAAACAGAATCAGCACTGTGTTTATTAGGTGAGAAATGCTACTTTGTTTATTTCTATTATACTCGATATAAATGTGTTATTAATGCAACGCGGAACTAGAGAAACCAGTATGGATAATATCTCAGCGTGTAAATAATGTGTTCTTATTATTTGAATCGTATAGGCTAGTAGTACAGGGACGCACGTGGCGAAGTAAATCTTTAATCGCTAGCCTAGTTAAATTGAAATGATATAGTTTGCTATATTTGCACAATATTGATTAGAGAGTGCATTAGTTAACGGTAAAGATGTAAGATAATACCGTTGGAAAGGACCACTATTTCCACACACTTTCATTCTTCTAAGAGTGCTGTTTAAGCTGGAGTTATTTCATAAACACACAGCAGCTCACTAAATGCAAACACGTGTGTTTGAGTAACAGAGTGTATTGTATGAAGGGGAGCCCCGAGCCCGCGTTCCTTTCAAGATCTGTTGTATTTAATCCCAATTATTGCTGTTTTTATTGTAACACACGTTTCGTTTTTGACGCGCAGGCTCTGCAAATTCATGTTAATTAATTATAACTCGCACACTCAAAAATAGAAAATGCTGCCAAATGTTTGCTCGTTAAGCTTTAATGCCTCAATTTAATACAGATGCATTATAGAAAATACAGAAATTATGGTTTGTCATAATGAAATATAGGTTCTGGGCGGAGAGAGTCGGATGTAGTAGCCACTAGAGGCCGCTAGGGGGTGCAAAAGAAACGATGTTGAAATAATATTAGCAGAGCTAGTGTTAAAATAATAGTAACATAGTTTGATTGTGACGTTTAGGGGTAGAGGTTAGGGGTGATGTTTAGTTGTAGAAGTAGGGGGTTCATTTTAGGGGTTAGGTGTAAGTTGCATATGCTGTGGCATGGAGTGTAGTTGCAGCTGTATTTTACTGTGTTTTGTTTTTTAAATAACTTTAGATTTGTTTTCTTTATATTTTGCTTTAATATAATAAAGGTCAAGGATGAGAAACTTAGAATGGTGTGTTTTCAGTGTGAGTTAAGTGTTTAGTTTTTTATTTGCACCCTCTTGCTCCCTCTAGTGGCTACTACATCCGACACTCACCGCTGTGAACTGAAAGGTAACATGCAGTGAGGTTTCAACCTGTATTTCATAAATAAATTCATCATTTCTATATTTTCCTCAATTTATTGCTGTTAAAATTACCATTTGAAGCTTAACGAGCAGTAAACTGGCAGGGTTATATTTGAGTGTGTGAGTTCAGTGTACCGTACCTCCGCGTTTATGTTTTGGAAGCACTTTTAATTAACTTATTAAAAAAATAATTTCAGAGAAATGTTAGTAAAAAATGTTGGCGTAATTACTATTAACAATGTTGATAAATGCATTGTTTGGAATGCCCTAATACAATAATTTATGATAATAAACTTTTTTCCCTCTTTTTGTGTGTCTCCATTTCTCTCCAGTAGAAAGAACAGATCTCTTCTAACTTGCTCCAGTATTGACACAACTCTTCCATGGCTGGAGTTCCATCCTTCTTATAAACCTGTGCAGAACTCAATTATAACAGCATTGTGTTTGTATTCTAACAGTGCCATTCTCAAACTCCAGTCCCATTCCCAACTCTCTCCTCCTCTGTCCCTCTCACACTTTCAGCACCTTCTGCTTATCTAAACCTGGCCTCAGTCCCAAACCTCCCCTCTTAGAGCTTTATATATCTCCTGGAATTGAGACACACAGTTAAGTTTTGTTTGTTGTGAAATCATCACTCTCTCTGTCTCGCTGCAGCAAGAATGGCTTCAAACCTGTGGTCAGAGGATCAGTTTAGTTGTTCACTGTGTCTGGAACTATTGAAGGACCCAGTCAGTATTCCATGTGGACACAGTTACTGTATGGGGTGTATTAAGAGCTGCTGGGATCAGACTGATCATACAGGTGTCTATAGCTGCCCCCAGTGCAGAGAGACCTTTACCCCAAGGCCTGTTCTGGGCAGAAACATCATGCTGGCTGAAATTGCTGGAGAATTCAAGAAGAGAAGACTCAATCCTCCTCCTGCTCAAAGTTATGCTGGACCTGGAGATGTGCCGTGTGATTTCTGCACTGGGAGAAAGTTCAAAGCTGTGAAATCCTGTTTGACGTGCCTGGCCTCTTACTGTGAAACACACGTCAAGCCACACAGTGAGGTTACTCCATTAAAGAGGCACAAGCTGATCAATGCAATTGGAGATCTGGAGCAGAAGCTTTGTGCTGAACACCAGAAGGTTTTGGATATTTTCTGCAGAACCGATCAGACGTGTGTTTGTGTGTTGTGTACAGACAAGGATCACAAGAACCATGATACAGTCTCAGCTGAGGCAGAAAGGAGTTTGAAACAGGTAAGGGTTTGAACCATTTCTGTGATATTTAACATGTCCATGTCCAAAGCACTTCACACACACACACACACACACACACACACACACACACACACACACACACACACACACACACACACACACACAGACACAGACACAAAACAATTAAACCTTTCAATGAAAAACTGTCTACTACAAAATGTTATAAAAAGGAAATAAATACACATTAGGTATTAATTATGACATTTGAAAAACAGTAAGATAAAAAGCTAATTGTAAAAATAGAACAATTAAAGTAAAATACAAAAATGTTATACAATTGGAATAAATAAATAAAATATCCAGTTTAATTGTAAAATTTGAAAAACTAAAATAAAAATCCAATTTATAAAAATAGAACAATTAAAAACAGTAACATTTTTTTTTTAAAAAAAAATCTATTGGAATTAGAAAGTCAAATAACAAATGTGAACAAGTATTAAAAGCTCAGGTAATTTATAAAATGAGTTTTAATCTACATTTAAAAAGCGTTAAAGTCCCATCTTCCTTGACAGCAACGGACGTTCCAGAATTCCAGAGCTTAATAACAAAAAAGCCCTCCCTCCCGGTTTACTTTCATTAGTGTAAATGAGTGGGTCTCTTTTGTTCAGAGAGCTGGAGTGTTTAATGTTGTAATAATTAAAAATATACATAATACTTGTAAGTATGTTTTTGTTTTTGGTATACTCATAACATTTTTCAGGATAAAAAAGGTGATATTTTGCAATTGAGATTGATAAGGTCGCAAAGTTCTCAATATGTCCATTATTTTAGTATTTGTATTATTCAAACCTTATAGGACATAACACCTTTACTTGGACAGGTGTGAATAACACAGCCTGCTCTGAAATATCCTGTGTTGGGTGTGACAGGATATCACTCAATGCCCCATCAGAAATGTCACTGTGTCACTGTGTTTCTACACAGAAGCAGCTGGGAGAGACACAGACAGAAATACAACAGGGAATCCAGGAGAGACTGAAAGAAATTGAAGAGCTGAAACAGGCTGTGGAGTCACTGAAAGTGGGTATTGACAAGAGGGGGTTATTATTATTATTATTATTAATAATAATAATAATAATAATAATAATAATAATAATAATAATAATAATAATAATAATATTATTATTATTATTATTATTATTATTATTATTATTATTATTAACAACAATAACAGATGGACTGGAACACATCTACAGAGGTTTACTGTCTATGCCTGATGTGTTTTTGATATCAATTCTAATCATGTCTCCTCTACTGTGTTCTTTCACTCAGAGATCTGCATGCATAGAAATAAAGGAACGTGAGAAGATCTTTACTGAGCTGATCTGATCCATTGAGAAGATCCACACTGAGGTTATTGAGCTGATTGGAGCGAACGAGAAGGCTGCAGTGAATCAGGCTGAAGGACGCATGAAGAAACTGGAGCAGGAGATTGCTGAGCTAAGGAGGAGAAACGCTGAGCTGAAACAGCTTTCAGAGACAGAGGATCACATCCATTTTCTACAGGTAACATCACTGCTTGTTAGAAAATCTCAAGTACATAACTGGGACGGTTTCAGACAAACCTCTCCAATTGAATGAATCCTTGCTTTTCCCTAGGAATGTTTTGGACCCCATTCTCTTTCAGTGAAAACTCATTTTCTCCACTTTCCTGTTGTAGAATTTCCAGTCTCTCTGTGCCCCTCCTGAAGCTGGAGGCTTACCCAGCGTTACTGTCAATACAGACATCTCTTTTGGGGCTGTGAGGAAAGCTGTATCTGAACTTAAAGACCATATTGAGGATTTCTGTAAGGGGGAATTAGTCAAAGTAACCACAACAGGTTGGTGTGAAATAGATTCCTTTGGTAGAGATTTCTCAAATAGACCATGGCTTGAGCAGGGGCAGGACTTGCAAGACATTAATAAAGACCTCTTGCAGATTGTTGACTATATGAATACTGCAGCAGGGAGGAGGGAGGCAGCAGGGAAGAATAAGAAGGGAGGATGGTAGAAGGAGATGATTTATTTCAAATGATTTCCCCAGTTTGAAACGTCCCGACTCATTTACAGTGACATCCAGAGTGATGATGGCAAGAAGGAAGAGAGTTTATAAAGACATTACATGAGAAAACAACACAATAGCATTCAAACAGAGACAGAGGGATTCACACATTAAATAACACATTCATTCCATATAGGATGCTAACTTATAGCCCTGAACTTTCTTATCAAAGATTTATAAAAGTTGGAGGTCATGGTCATGTTTGTATTCCAAATCCTCTTCAGTGAAGTCTTTGGTTTAAAACAGTTTTCTGTATTTTATTTAGTGAATGAAACAGCAGTTTATACCCTGGGGTCTAGGAGAAGTTACAGACGTTTCAAAGGTAAGGCTTTTCTTCCAGTAAAACATTTTATCTACAGAGACATTCTCCCTTTTTGGAAGGCCCTAACGCCTCAGTGAGAGTGACTGGAGATGTATTAGATTAGTTCTTGTGTGAAAGATTCCTGATGAGGGTGGAGTTAGCTGGGTCCTTTGCTACACTGATAAACTGAACAGATGCACTTTGTGTTTAAAAATTAAGAGCATGTCAGATTGCTGTTTGGAGTCTTGTGTGTGTTGTGCATTAACCCACATGTTTCAATTCTATTTCTCTCTCTTTGTATACCCAGTGTATGAAGTTGCAGTTTACAGTCTGCAGGCTCCAGAGCCAAGGAACAGAGCTGAGTTTTTAAAATGTAAGTCTGTTTTCACTGAAACATTTGGGAGAAGAGCTAACATTACAGATATTTAGTAAGCAAGGGGTCTGATTGGGTAAAATGGCAACACATACCCCGTAGGAACATTAAGTGAACTGTAATTCTATGCAGAGCTGCATTTGATTGATTTTGATTCAAGAAGTTTGGTAAGATCGAGGAATTATAATGAACAAAACAATTAAACAAGAGGGTTTAATTAATAGCAGCAGTTTATAGAAGACAGAAAAATAAAAATAGAGAACTTAACCTAAGTCAGAAATACATCTTCAGTAAGAATTATAGATAAAATCTATTGATTTTCAATCTTAAACATCACAGTCTAAATATACTTGTCTATAAAATAGTGGGGAGGAGGGTTCAGGGTGGAGGGAGCAGGGATTTTAGTGGATGATATTCTATTCAAGATATTTAGTAAGCAAGGGTCTGAGTGGGTAAAAAGGAAACAAATGCCCCACCCCCAGTCATCTGTCCCAATACTTGTTTCGGGGGAGTGTATAATATTTTACAATGAATAGCATAATTACTTTTCTAACTGTCTCTCCTCTAACCATCCTCTTTTCTTCAATCAGATTCCTGTCAGCTCACACTGGACCCCAACACAGCGTATAGAAACCTCAATCTGTCTGAAGGGAACAGAAAAGTGACATACAGTAGAGACATCCAGACATATGATCATCACCCAGAGAGATTTGAGAGCTGTTCCCAAGTGCTTTGCAGAGAGGGTGTGTCTTGGACTCGCTGTTACTGGGAGATTGAGTGGAGTGGGGAAGGGGCTTTTATAGGAGTCACATATAAAGGAATCAGCAGGAGAGGAAGGGATCGTTCCTGTCGCCTTGGATACAATGACAAGTCCTGGAGTTTGATCTGCTCTGGTTCCAGTTACACTGCCCTGCACAATAACAACAGAACTGCAATAACTGCCCCCCGCTCCCCCAGAATAGGAGTGTATCTGGACTTTAATGCCGGCACTCTGTCATTTTATGGCGTCTCTGACACAATGACCCTCCTGCACAGATTCCAAACCACATTCACTGAGCCGCTCTATCCTGGGTTTGGGCTTCATTCTTATGATTCCCCTGTAACAATCTGCCAGCTGAACTAGACTGTTTTGTGTTGTAAGAAACCCTTTGTATTGAACTCCCTGTCTGTCCTCTCCACTCCTCGGGTGAAGGGAATGTTCAATCTGACACAACTTTGGATGAAAGTTAGGGGGTAAAACGGCGCCACCTGCAGAGCGAAACGAGGGAATTATTTGTTTTTACACTTGGAGCCGAGGCAGCCTCATTTTTACTGTTTAATCTGTCAGGTTAGTGTTTCTGTAATTGTAAACACTCACAACTGGACAGCTGTTTCAGCATAACATGTTCAATATGTCCTGAGTATTTATTGATTACAAACACATAAATAGCAGCAAGTGGCAGACTTAGTTGGCATCTCTGCACAGTGCTAGAATTCCCACAGCAAGTACTGATAAGTATCTCTTAAGGTGATTGTAGCTCACTAAATAATTCCACAATGTGTTCCTATATTGCACTTCCATTGGCTGCATAGGACTCAAATGTGCAGGTTTGAAAAGCATGAGATCTGATGCTGCTTGAGGTTAAAGAAAGTTCTCAGTTTCTATGCCTTATTCTCAGGGTGCATGTTTACTATAGTAGGTGTTTCTTTCAACACTGCACATTTGAGATCTATATAACGAATGGAAGTGCACAGCAGCTGAGATTCATGGGATTATTTTGTCAGCTCCAATCCCTATCAATGTAAGGTCGTGTAAATAGCAGCTCACAATACTTGCCATGTCAAAGGCATGTCAGTATAGTTTCTAGCAGATTCCTGTATACAGGAGAATCCTGTTAGCTGAATAGCGTTTGAACTTGATGCTGAAGTTTATGGTAACACTTTATATGAAGGTGTCAATTTGAAATAGATTATTAACATGTTATAGATGCTTAAACAATGAGTTATAATGTTTTTATAATGCATTATAGAACAAGTCATACAGGATAGTAACAGCATTTACTAGTGTGTTATAAATACTGAATAGATGATATAAGAAATCTGCAATAAATCAAAATATAAAACTGTATGTTAGCTGTAAACAAATCAGGACAAATCACATTAAACACAAATGATTTACACTTCATTGTCTGGGTCATTTATTTTGTATTTTTCATTATTTGTGCAAAAAACAGAACATCTGCCATAGCAGTGTCAATATGGTTTAGGGCCTCCATGGGCAGCCAGCACGGCACTGATTGGACGTGGCAGGTAGCGATTCTGCAAGGTGCTTTTTAAATTGTGCTGGAGGGATACGGGACCATTCCTCAATGATTTCCAGCCTCTAATTCCTTCAGGTTGTGTTGTATTGGGGGTGGAAATCTGTAGTCAAGTCAGAATGGCCCGTACATAGAGAGAGTCACATCACTTTAGAGACTGTTCTTTGTGAATAAGACTCAGTAATAATTTTTGCACTCTTGAAAATGGAAGCACCTGCCAAACAAGCACAATATTTATTTATTTTTGCTTATTTTAACAATAATGTGAGTGAAATATCATCACAAGAAAGAAGATATTTCCATGGATATCGTAAATCACAACCAAATTGCATTACATGTGCAATCTGCCCACAGTTGAAAAGCAGAAACGTGTTTTAAGCCTGACCTTTGTCGCCCTCTTCAGGACAAACTCTGCACCTGCGCAGACCCCGATTGAAAGCAATTCTTTTCACTTGGTGTGGTTCCATTGGAAATGTAGGGCTCTATTCACACAACCTTCAGGACTGTTCCAAGCACTGTTCTGTTAAAGACTCTTTATGGTTTAAATCAAGTTGTTTAGAGAGGGGGAGCAGTTTACTCTTTATTAATTTTATTGTGTATTATTATTCAAAGCACTGTTTAAGGTCAACAATCTTTATAATCAGGTTTTAAATTAAAAACAAAACATGAATATAAATAAGCACCATTTTAATAACCTTTTCTTTAACATTTCTGTACATCAATGCAAACCTTTTTTATGTACTTTTTTCTTTAAAAGTTTTTAATTTTCAATACATGTTTTGTCTGTGCATACTTTTGAAGTGAACATAAACTAAGTGGACTGTCAACAGCAACTGCTCTCTGGAAACATGAAGAGCACAAAAAAGCTTTGGAGAAAATGTTAAACACACATAAAAGATATTCTACTATAACAATGACCACACAGTGTTGTTTTAACTAAACAATACCAGCAGACCAGCCTATTTCATACAGGTCTTTGTAACTAAACAATACCAGCAGACCAGCCTATTTCATACAGGTCTTTGTAACTAAACAATAGCAGCAGACCAGCCTATTTCACACAGGTCTTTGTCCAGTGACTGCTGGGTCTGATGTAAGAAGAAAAAAACAGAGCGATTCAGCCTATTGTATCTTTCAAAGGTTTGCCTGCCAGTTGAAGGAGCCAATGATAGCAGGGTAATACTATTGTGAAGCTGCTCAAAGAACACTACAGGTACAGTCTTGAATCCTCCCAGAAGCAGAGGGTGTGAAGTATAGAAGAACTGAAATGTCCGCTCTGGATAGACAAACACCAAAAAGATAACAAAGTTACAAACTGAATGAAAGGAGACAGTACAATATTGTGGATCAAATAAAAGCAAGTTTTTCACATCTTCAGCGTGCCCAGCTGGCACGGGCCCATGAGGCTTTGTTGTCTTCAGAGTGCGAGCTTGGGTTCAAATGATTTCAGTCGCTTCTCGACTCTGGGATCAAGCTATCAGACACTTCCAGATGGTTTGTCAAGCTGACAGCCCCTAAAAGACTAAAACATCCCATTTAAAACACATGAAAGCCCCGTGCAGCCAGTCTACCCAGGCTAAGTGCTTGAGAAAGAGAGAGGGAGAGAGGTCAAAAGGGAAGGGGTGTATATCTCACTACTCATGAACACACTGCTCCCAGGTAGGAAACCCACTGATCCTCAACTACTGCTCCTAGTGATCTCACACAGCTCCAATCCTCCAAGTCCACAGCTTGAGTTGCAATCTGGTGTCTCAGCTTCTCACACGGCACAGCACACAGCTCCCAACTTACAGCTCCCAGCTCCAGCACAGTTCATCTCCAGCACCCCCTCCTCAACACTCCCCACCCCACACTGTATACTCTCAATCCATCACTTCTCATTAACAGCACCCCCTCCTCAACACTCCCCACCCCACACTGTATACTCTCAATCCATCACTTCTCATTAACAGCACCCCCTCCTCAACACTCCCCACCCCACACTGTATACTCTCAATCCATCACTTCTCAATAACAGCACCCCCTCCTCAACACACCCCACCCCACACTGTATACTCTCAATCCATCACTTCTCATTAACAGCACCCCCTCCTCAACACTCCCCACCCCACACTGTATACTCTCAATCCATTACTTCTCATTAACAGCACCCCCTCCTCAACACTCCCCACCCCACACTGTATACTCTCAATCCATCACTTCTCATTAACAGCACCCCCTCCTCAACACTCCCCACCCCACACTGTATTCTCTCAATCCATCACTTCTCATTAACAGCACCCCCTCCTCAACACTCCCCACCCCACATTGTATACTCTCAATCCATCACTTCTCATTAACAGCACCCCCTCCTCAACACTCCCCACCCCACACTATATACTCTCAATCCATCACTTCTCATTAACAGCACCCCCTCCTCAACACTCCCCACCCCACACTGTATACTCTCAATCCATCACTTCTCATTAACAGCACCCCCTCCTCAACACTCCCCACCCCACACTGTATACTCTCAATCCATCACTTCTCATTAACAGCACCCCCTCCTCAACACTCCCCACCCCACACTGTATACTCTCAATCCATCACTTCTCATTAACAGCACCCCCTCCTCAACACTCCCCACCCCACACTGTATACTCTCAATCCATCACTTCTCATTAACAGCACCCCCTCCTCAACACTCCCCACCCCACACTGTATACTCTCAATCCATCACTTCTCATTAACAGCAGCGGCTGCTGGTCAAAAAAATGGGGAGGCAGAAAAAAGCAGAGGTCTTGGGGTCCCCTTCAGCCACCAGCAGCAGAAGAATCGTTTCATATCTTCTTAACGTTTTCCCCCAATTCAAAGCTGTTAAACACAGCCAGCAGAAAAAAGAAAACTGCAGCCCATCGTAATTGATTCTCATAAACGTAACTGTTACACACTGCCAACATTAATATAGCATTTAGAGTTCAAGACCACGTCACTTTAACATACTTTGCATAAAATATTTTCTAAGCAAAGTTGTTAAAGCAGGAGAAAGGCAGACACGAATCAAGCACACCCTATCCACTTCATCTGTTGAACTTAATAAATGAACACCAGAATAATTAGATACCGTTCTGTACATACGAAACGGATCTGTTTAATATAAAAGAAGCAATTCAGACAGACTTCAGTTCTGCAGCAGGAACATTACTGAGCTGTATGTCTTGAAGCAAAGCTGACTGATGGGAAACCGACACCGGTGTTATTCTGATCTGACAGTTTTAACATTCATTTTCTTGTTGGCTAATTTTGTTGTATTGTCTCATAGGCAATTTACAGTTATATAATAAATCAAAGTGCTTATATGTAATAATGATGCGCGCAAGACCACGCAAGCTGCTGCCGTTGTGACGAACCCCCTGAAACCCCTGAATGTCGTTCTTTAGGAGCTGCGCACGCACTCGCACGGTGACGCAGGTACAGTGACGCAGGTACAGTGAGGGAGACCTCCGTTCTGCACACAAACCCTTCTCGATGTAGAACCCGCCAGAACTGAAAAGCCAAACCACTTCCATCAGACAATGGAAGGTCGAGAATAAGAGCCAATCACAACGCATTCTGTTTGACCAATGAAAATACGGGTAGGGCTTGCGGACCTATTTTCCTCGTGGCCAATCAGAACGCAGACGGCTGTTTGTTTTCAAATGAAAATATCAACAGATCCTTTTTGTACCATTTGTCAAAAAGGTGAAATAGGTTCTACATTCCATGTGCACTGGGAGCGCTCCGTTTTGTGTAATTTTTGGGAACGTGTGACTATCGATGTCTCAAAATTATTGAAGACTGAAATTACACTGACACCCACCCTATTTCTACTAAACCATGATTGCAAACTTTGTCTATCCTAGGCAAATCGTAGGCTCCTTCCAGCAGCTCTTACAGCTGCAAAGAAAACTATTTTACAATACTCATTCGCTCCTGACCTTCCGCTATGCATACCTGGCTATTACAGCTTCAGTCCATATCACAGCACCTGTAGAACTCCCCGGGGTGAGAATTAGCCTGTAACCCCACCCTTAACCCCGCCCTTTAGGGGTTCCTGCCCTCAACCGGACTGACGTGACACTGAATGCGATCGTTAGGTACGCAAAACGCTCAGGGTGCAAATCTGGCACTATAGCGCAAGCAACATGAAATTCTGGCGCCAGTAGACATGTTTATTTTTTATTTTTATTTTTTTTATTCCTTAGCAACCGTAAATGATGCTAGTTTCTCATTGGATCTGGACTAGTCACATGACCTGTCCACACTCATCCACATCACAGGAGAAGGTTTGTGTCGTGTGGGAAAGTGGTAGCAAACGTATCGCTGCACACTTTTACACAGCTATCAATGTCTTGTAATTTGCCCAAACATCAGTATTTTTCCACAAAACTTTCAGGAATTATTTTAAGGTCCCTCTGGTCATAGAATATTACACATTCTTTATACATGTATCTCAAAGCAGAATACATAATACAAATAATTTATGTAAAATTAAATAAAAATAACGAAATTCTGTGTTCTGAAAAAAGGACACTATTTCCAAGATTCTAATGTAAAAAAAGAAGATTTTTTTATGAATGTTTGTTTACAGGAAGAGTCAAATACTGCCAAAAAACGGCTGGTCCTGGGGAGCATCCCACTGAAACGCCTGGTCCTGGGGAGCATCCCACTGAAACGCCTGGTCCTGGGGAGCATCCCACTGAAATGCCTGGTCCTGGGGAGCATCCCACTGAAACGCCTGGTCCTGGGGAGCATCCCACTGAAACGCCTGGTCCTGGGGAGCAGCCCACTGAAACGCCTGGTCCTGGGGAGCATCCCACTGAAACACCTGGTCCTGGGGATCAGCCCACTGAAACGCCTGGTCCTGGGGGAGCATCTCACTGAAACGTCTGGTCCTGGGGAGCATCCCACTGAAATGCCTGGTCCTGGGGAGCAGCCCACTGAAACGCCTGGTCCTGGGGGAGCATCTCACTGAAACGCCTGGTCCTGGGGAGCATCCCACTGAAACGCCTGGTCCTGGGGAGCATCCCACTGAAACGCCTGGTCCTGGGGAGCAGCCCACTGAAACGCCTGGTCCTGGGGAGCATTCCACTGAAACGTCTGGTCCTGGGGAGCATCCCACTGAAACGCCTGGTCCTGGGGAGCATCCCACTGAAACGCCTGGTCCTGGGGAGCAGCCCACTGAAACGCCTGGTCCTGGGGGAGCATCTCACTGAAACGCCTGGTCCTGGGGAGCAGCCCACTGAAACGCCTGGTCCTGGGGGAGCATCTCACTGAAACGCCTGGTCCTGGGGAGCATCCCACTGAAACGCCTGGTCCTGGGGAGCATCCCACTGAAACGCCTGGTCCTGGGGAGCATCCCACTGAAACGCCTGGTCCTGGGGGAGCATCCCACTGAAACGCCTGGTCCTGAAGGGGTCTCAATATGTAATTAGTGTAATATTCACGTCAATCACACAATGTATGATTGACGTCTAAACTAGCCTATGGGATTTGTTCAGTCTGGAATCCAGGAAGTTATATTTCAGATTGTACTTTGATCTTATCAACTCGTGATGGCTACAGCATCTAGGGCATGCAAGGAGCAAGAAGCACATTTTTGGCAGATTTGTATAATGTGATATTTTGTAAGGTGGTATTTTGTAGTGTGGGATTTTGTAACAAATGTATGTCGTCCTGGACAAGGGTGTCTGCTAAGAAATAAATATTAATAATTTCATCTGGCAGCGACTTTGACTACACTGACCTCCCCACTGATGACACCTGTGTCACTGAGGAAGAGGTTTCCCCCTCTTCCATGGAAGAGCCTGTTAGAGATCCAGAAATAGAGACTGAGGACCATCCATACACACCTTGGAACCTGCAGAATGTGGAAATGTACCTCTGCAGCTCATGTATCTAGCCTTTGTGGCACAAAATTGGGAGAAATTAAAAACAAAGGCACAGAAAAAAGTAAATATATGTAAGGCAGTCACTTGCTGTACTTTTATTCTAAGCAAAATAATGCCACATAGATTGAATTTTGTATTTATCTAGTTTTAAAATTATATATATAATTCACACAATGTAAAACGCAAAGGTCATTTGACCTAGTGATGTTCTATTCTCTAATGCTTATTTTTAATAAAAATGTTTAAGCCTCCATGGCAGAAACATACCAACTCCGAGGGAAATTGTCTTTTTCTCCATACATAGTGATCATATTGGCAATGTGAGGTGAACACAATTTGTGTCATTATCATGTTAAGAAATAACTTTTCCACAGATTTAAATTTACATAGAACATTTATTTTTTCATTTCATTTTACATTTAACCTGCAATTTTTCAATCAGTTGCACAAAAATATACCATCACTGAAAAGTTCAGATTGGGCTGAAAAAATATATAGTTTTCCTATGTTTCCTTTAGAGACTTGTGAGATATTTGACTTTGAAATGATTCAGTCCCAGATTCAGGAAACACCTCTAGCACTGGGGCTTCCAAAACCCCGAGCAGTGAAGGGGTTAAAAATATTAAAATAAGAGAAACAGCATTGCTGGTGTCTGTTTGTTAGCTATCATGAAGCAGCCCTTCTAGCACAGCATGTTCACACTCATTGAAACAGCTATTCAAGAATGCAGTGAGAGATCCATCTCCAGATGCATCACAGTTACACAGGGAATCAAACACAGACCATGCAGACTGCAACAGGGATAATGATAGACTAATTACCTAACAATGAAATTCTAATTAACAAACATCTACATAACAGCGAAGCAATATGAGCTCTGTAACTAAAAGCTTTCTGTTTATCCATGGCATGTATTTAGCAAAAGTGATTGATTTGAGCCAAGTTAAGAGGACAGCTCAGCAGGATTCGAATCGTCTGCTTTTCTGATCCGGGAGTAAACTGTGGAGGAAATGAAACTGGGTTAGGGAGGCAGGTATGGTTGTGTGCTCACAATTATACATTCTGGAGACTTTCATGTATAGCTGGTAACTATCAGTCCCATAGTGTGCACCCTATTAACAGTGCTATGGCAGGTGAGTCAGTCCCATGGTGTGCTATTGACAGTGCTATAACAGGTGAATCAGTCCCATGCTGTGCTATTGACAGTGCTATGGCAGGTGAATCAGTCCCATGCTGTGCTATTGACAGTGCTATAACAGGTGAATCAGTCCCATGCTGTGCTATTGACAGTGCTATAGCAGGTGAATCAGTCCCATGCTGTGCTATTGACAGTGCTAAGGCAGGTGAATCAGTCCCATGCTATGCTATTGACAGTGCTATAGCAGGTGAATCAGTCCCATGCTGTGCTATTGACAGTGCTATAGCAGGTGAATCAGTCCCATGCTGTGCTACTGACAGTGCTATAGCAGGTGAATCAGTCCCATGCTGTGCTACTGACAGTACAATGGCAGGTGAATCAGTCCCATGCTGTGCTATTGACAGTGCTATAGCAGGTGAATCAGTCCCATGCTGTGCTATTGACAGTGCTATAGCAGGTGAATCAGTCTACTGTAATCACACCTCTTGACTGCAATGTAACTCCACATTACAGCACTAGCTCTAGTTAGTTAGTTTAACATATCTGAAATACAGCTGCCACAAAATAAAAAGATCAAATTAAAAATGAAGCTGGTTTATTGCAAAATAGTGCACACTACCCAGCTCGGAGTGTAAAGGGTTCATTTCACTCTGAGTTGGCTGTCATTCACCTGTCCTAATTGCTTCTGTCTCAGTCCCTCTCTACTCCCCTGCAGCGCTGCCAGGCACACTGGCAAGCAGAAATAATCTAGAAACTTTAAGAAGTTCATTGTGATTCAGTAGAGTGGTACGCTAACCTGGGCCACAGCGGGACTCATTCTAGTGAATGTTGTGGTCTGAAGAGGATTATTGTGGATAATATTGTCCTTTCAAATCCTGGGATTTCCAAGTTTCTATTTTTGCTGTCTTTGTTTTGCTGAAATATGTTTCTATCCCTTGTTGTTTGCTTGATATGACTGTTCAACCAAGGTGTGATTGAATTTCATTCTTATTTTTGCGCAGTGATTGCATAGTGCCCAATAAAATCAATGATTTAGAGTCTGAGCTATAAAAGGGGTTCCATCCCAGGGAAAGGATACAAGCTGATTATTAATATGTGAGCACTCGTGCAGTTACCTCTTTCAATGATCACAGCGGTGCTCATTACCAGCAGGTAGCAGATGATGAAGACACAACGGATTGTGGAGAAAGTTGAGCTGGAAATGAAATCCAGGAGGTCATCTGGACAGAGAGACATTGGAAAAGTGTTACTGAGAACACAGCTGAGGCAGTGAAGGGTTACCCCAGATCTGTGCAGTATATGAGGCACAGATGCTTGTTTCAAAATGTTTATATGATATATTAATGAATATTGTAAAGGGATGCTGAAATATGTCAGAATATATGCTGGAACATATTGGCAGGTCAACAGGGTGGTCCGTGAGGAAGCCGTGCCCTCCCCCAATACAATAAAGTAGAGGCTGGGGAGGTGGAGGATAACGTTTAGATGAGTTAGGGATCGATTGGAGAAGCAAATCCCATGCTCCCCCCCCCCACCCCCAATCTCAGCTTTATATATAGTGAAGTCTTGCTTCCTGATCCTAATCCTGTATTCAGCATCAGCACCTGCTGGCCCACTCCAGTCACTTTCCTAACCTGACTCTCCTCAGTCTTTGCTCCCCAGAAGCAGTCCCTTATTTTGCAGTAAATGCAGCTCACAGTGTTTGTGTTACTTACCGGTGAAGGTCTTCAGGGCAGTGCTAACTGTAAAAGCAAACAGAAAGACAGCTTGTGTTTTCTAAGTGCACAAAACTCTGCCAGCCCTAAACCTGTCTTGATGTTCAGTTACATTGGTTTGTTTGCACTGCAATAGTTATCTAGTAGTTTAGAATAGCTTTGTTTAGGAACTTTGAGATCAGCCACTTGTGTCATACAGTGTAATGATGACTTCAATAGTTCAGTAAACAGAAGGGAGGATTCCGTGCTACAGATCAAGTTGAGAAACCCTTTCCCACAGGACTCCAAACCCCTTCACTTACACATTCCCACAACATTGACATATGCAGGATCTGGAAAGTATATATGGGGTAGCGTCGATTGAATTATTTGATGTGCTTGAAGTTTTGAAGCTATGAAGTGGTTGTTCCAAACTGAATCCCAGCCAAGGGGATGCCGATGATGTCAATGACAGAGATGCACAGGGCCATTACAACTAAGGTACTGCATCTCCTATAAATATTCCACACATTTCTCAACACACTGGATGCCTTAATATTGCCTGTTTAAAACTAAAGAGCCTTATCTTGATGGAAGTGCAAAGGCACATTTTAAACTGCATAAAACTAGAGAAGAACTGCTCTGAACAATCACGTAACTGCTCCTTTCTGCATCTCGGGTGTTTCAGACTTTGTTGCATCATTATATGGCCTCGGATGAGACGTAAAGCCGAAGTCCTACTGGAAGTGACTCTGCAGCAGCAGCAGCTGTGATGCATGGTTCAACCCCAGTCTCTAAGTCTCTCTGGATGCTAAATGACTTATTAATAATAATAATAATAATAATAATAATAATAATAATAGGCGTGAGAAGGTCAGATGTCAATTATTGTTCCTTTGCTCTGTTTTCCTCCCTGGGTTTATCAATTTGCTCGTTCAGTTCTACCCATCACCATTATTCTATAGATTTGAATATAATAGCCCCTCTTGCCTGTAGGAGTGGTGGTGGTAGGGTGCTGTTGGGAGGCATTTCCTAGAAAGAAAGAACAAAATAGGTTGAGGTTTGTTTTGATTGATGGTTGAAGCTGGGTCTATATTAACTAAATGGTTCAAAAAAACTTCATAAATTCAATGACAAACGTTTCAACTAGAATTATTTTCACTGTTTTCAAATATGTTCTTGAAGATATTGCAAAAGACTTCTAGTCGAAACGTCTGTCTTTGACCTTTATTTATTTATTATTTTTTTTACAGTAATTTTAAAAAACTGATTGTACCTGAACACACAACCCCTGCACTATACTCCTGGCCGCAGAATAATGTTACAAGTTCTTGTGAATCACATCTCTCCAGTGATGATTCTTTTCCAGTACATTCCATTCTATACTGCCAGACAGGTCCTTGCCTCACTCCATAGTGGGATCCTCTTAGAGCAGACACAGCAGAGCCACAGCCCAGCTCTCTGCACACAACCTGGGCGTCGTTCATGTCCCAGTCACTACCACACACTGCCCCCCACACGCCAATGGAATTGAACTCAACTCTCCCAGAGCAGCTGCTGTTTCCATTGACAAGTCTGACAGGAACGGCAGCACCTGACAGTCAACAGAAGAGGAAATAAACTAGACATGTGCTGATTGGTCACATACCTGCACATATATACTTAAGAACAACATTGAAGTTCCTACCTGAACAAATTAAACTGACCGCAGAACCATCTGTGCATTCCTGTATTCCGTTCTGTCCTGAAAGCCACCTCTCTAGAGAGGACTCTCTTCCTGTACAGCTTACTCCCAACAGCCAGGAGGGGTCTGTCCCTTCTCCAAAGAGTGCGCCCTCTTGAGGAGATACAGCGTAGCCACAACCCAGCTGTTTGCAGACCACATGAGCAGTGGCATTATCCCATCCATCGTCACACATTCTCCTTCTCTGACCTTCAAAATATAGCTCAACTCTCCCAGAGCAGTTATTACTCCCATTGATCAGTCTGATATCAAAGCCAAGTTCTGCCGTTAAACAAGAATACACATGCATTACACTTTGAAATGTTAACACATTGAAATGAGTTTAATGTGGAATCATTTCAAACCAGTGGATTACATTTAAGAAAGTGCAGAATGATATTGTGTCCTGTCAGGGTGTGTAAGAGGGAGAGAATCCCATCTGAAATTGTATAGTGGAGGACAGATGTTGCCAGAACAATAGATAGGTATGCAAATGTAAAGGGAAGGATGAAGGGGATGGGGGTGGTATCATTACAAGAAAACAGAGTTCTATTTTCAATAAACTAATTGAGAATATCTGCTGACAGCTCTCTTTGCAGAGTACAATTTAACCAAATACATTTTGATACAGACACATTGACAACCTGAGCCACTCTATAATTGTGCATTGGTTTTGAACAGGAGTCAATATAAAAATAATTGAGCAGCTCCCTACGTGAATCGTCATGTCCGCATTGCAATCAATATGATAACGAAACAGAAGAAACGCCTTAAACATGCATGAGCCTGACATCTACATGAGTTACACAAACATGTTTTGCATTATTGTACAGAAAGCACATTATGTATCATTTAGACATTATAACACAGCGGACGCTTTACACGTGCAGCGGCTCATTGTTTGTGAATCGCTGTAATAATAATAATGTAATAATAAAAACACTTATTTATAAGAACCTACACCTGTGTTCTGTTGTATTTGAAATATATTGCTTTGTTTAATAGGTAGTATTCACTGAACAGCGCTGGTACAGTGAATTAATACAGAGTCAATGCTTTCATTATCTAAATCATTATTTCAAATTGATCATTTTTAGGTCACATTGCCTGTGTTAAACCTGTTAAATACATGAATAATAAAGACAGTGGTTTGGTTCACAAAGTGTGGTTTACAGAGTGCAGATGTTCCCACTATACCAGGATCACTGTGTGTTATAAAAGCACTAGATTTTTAAAGACAGCATTTTGGGGAGTGGGGCGTTGCCTTCAAGAAGATCAGCCCTGGCTGTTTGCTTTTTGCGAATGTAGCGTTCTCGGTTCCCGCAGGCAGGCGCATCACACAGGGCGCGGAAATCCACACACAGGCAGAGGGCGGGCGCGAACCCGGGACCTCTCGCACTGAAGCACAGTGCCGATACCGCTGTACAAAAGAGCCGGCTCCTTTGCAAGGAGCGTATATCGGGCTTATGTCCCTGTGTGTGATTACGTCACCTACCAGCCCTACTGCTGCCTTCCCCCATGCACGCTACACTCTCCCCTGCCAGCCTCAAGTCCGCCCCGGACTTGCTAACCATTGGTGTCAGAGTGGGATGCAGGTACCCCAGCACGCACTCGTCGGACTGTAGCCTGGTTAGCAAGTCCGGGGCGGAGCTGGTTGAGACTCTGGTGAAGAACTACGGCACAATGGGCTGTAGGATGTCCCTCAAAGTCCATATCCTTGATGCTCATCTTGATAAATTCAAGGAGAACATGGGAGCGTACTCGGAGGAGCAAGGCGAGCGCTTCCACCAGGATATACTGGACTTTGAACACCGCTACCAAGGACAGTATAACGAGAACATGATGGGAGACTACATTTGGGGGATGATTCGTGAAAGTGATTTACAGTATAATCGTAAATCTCGAAAAACTACTCACTTCTAAATCTTTTGTAGTCATTTTTGTATTACTTTAGTATAAATACATGTTAATTTGGATTCAAATGTTGTTTTTTTCTGACTTTATGTTATTATTATTATTATTATTTATTTCTTAGCAGACGCCCTTATCCAGGGCGACTTACAATTGTTACAAGATATCACATTATTTTTTACATACAATTACCCATTTATACAGTTGGGTTTTTACTGGAACAATCTAGGCAAAGTACCTTGCTCAAGGGTACAGCAGCAGTGTCCCCTACCAGGGATTGAACCCACAACCCTCCGGTCAAGAGCCCAAAGCCCTAACCACTACTCCAAACTGCTGTGTCTTTTGTGAACGAAAAGACACAAATTCGCCCGTTTTCTCATTGGAAATAGGTAAATTTCAAAATATCACTGTCCTGGTCACAAAAGCAAAGTTTGTGGGGAATAATAGCCATTTTCTATACTTTTGAGGCATAAGCAATTAGGAAATAACACTTACTACCCAGGAATAAAAATTGTGTTACATAGTGGAATAGACCTCTGTGTTTGGAGCAGTTCTTTGAGAGTAGACCTCTGTGCTTGGAGCAGATCTTTGAGAGTAGACCTCTGTGCTTGGACCAGATCTTTGAGAGTAGACCTCTGTGTTTGGAGCAGATCTTTGAGAGTAGACCTCTGTGCTTGGAGCAGATCTTTGAGAGTAGACCTCTGTGCTTGGAGCAGATTTTTGAGAGTAGACCTCTGTGCTTGGACCAGATCTTTGAGAGTAGACCTCTGTGTTTGGAGCAGATCTTTGAGAGTAGACCTCTGTGTTTGGAGCAGATCTTTGAGAGTAGACCTCTGTGCTTGGAGCAGATCTTTGAGAGTAGACCTCTGTGCTTGGATTAGATCTTTGAGAATAGACCTCTGTGCTTGGAGCAGATCTTTGAGAATAGACCTCTGTGCTTGGATTAGATCTTTGAGAATAGACCTCTGTGCTTGGATTAGATCTTTGAGAATAGACCTCTGTGCTTGGAGCAGATCTTTGAGAATAGACCTCTGTGTTTGGAGCAGATCTTTGAGAGTAGACCTCTGTGCTTGGAGCAGATCTTTGAGAGTAGACCTCTGTGTTTGGATTAGATCTTTGAGAATAGACCTCTGTGCTTGGATTAGATCTTTGAGAATAGACCTCTGTGCTTGGATTAGATCTTTGAGAATAGACCTCTGTGCTTGGATTAGATCTTTGAGAATAGACCTCTGTGCTTGGATTAGATCTTTGAGAATAGACCTCTGTGCTTGGAGCAGATCTTTGAGAATAGACCTCTGTGTTTGGAGCAGATCTTTGAGAGTAGACCTCTGTGCTTGGAGCAGATCTTTGAGAGTAGACCTCTGTGCTTGGAGCAGATCTTTGAGAGGAGACCGCTGTGCTTGGATTAGATCTTTGAGAGTAGACCTCTGTGTTTGGATTATATCTTTGAGAGTAGACCTCTGTGCTTGGATTAGATCTTTGAGAATAGACCTCTGTGCTTGGAGCAGATCTTTGAGAATAGACCTCTGTGTTTGGAGCAGATCTTTGAGAATAGACCTCTGTGTTTGGATTATATCTTTGAGAATAGACCTCTGTGCTTGGAGCAGATCTTTGAGAGTAGACCTCTGTGCTTGGATTAGATCTTTGAGAGGAGACCTCTGTGCTTGGATTAGATCTTTGAGAATAGACCGCTGTGCTTGGATTAGATCTTTGAGAATAGACCGCTGTGCTTGGATTAGATCTTTGAGAATAGACCTCTGTGTTTGGATTATATCTTTGAGAATAGACCTCTGTGTTTGGATTATATCTTTGAGAGTAGACCTCTGTGCTTGGATTAGATCTTTGAGAATAGACCTCTGTGCTTGGATTATATCTTTGAGAATAGACCTCTGTGCTTGGAGCAGATCTTTGAGAGTAGACCTCTGTGCTTGGAGCAGATCTTTGAGAGTAGACCTCTGTGTTTGGATTATATCTTTGAGAGTAGACCTCTGTGCTTGGATTAGATCTTTGAGAATAGACCTCTGTGCTTGGATTATATCTTTGAGAATAGACCTCTGTGCTTGGAGCAGATCTTTGAGAGTAGACCTCTGTGCTTGGATTAGATCTTTGAGAGTAGACCTCTGTGCTTGGAGCAGATCTTTGAGAGGAGACCGCTGTGCTTGGATTAGATCTTTGAGAGTAGACCTCTGTGTTTGGATTATATCTTTGAGAGTAGACCTCAGTGCTTGGATTAGATCTTTGAGAATAGACCTCTGTGCTTGGAGCAGATCTTTCAGAATAGACCTCTGTGTTTGGAGCAGATCTTTGAGAATAGACCTCTGTGTTTGGATTATATCTTTGAGAGTAGACCTCTGTGCTTGGATTATATCTTTGAGAGTAGACCTCTGTGTTTGGATTAGATCTTTGAGAGTAGACCTCTGTGCTTGGAGCAGATCTTTGAGAGTAGACCTCTGTGCTTGGAGCAGATCTTTGAGAATAGACCTCTGTGCTTGGATTATATTTTTGAGAGTAGACCTCTGTGTTTGGATTAGATCTTTGAGAATAGACCTCTGTGCTTGGATTATATCTTTGAGAGTAGACCTCTGTGCTTGGAGCAGATCTTTGAGAGTAGACCTCTGTGCTTGGAGCAGATCTTTGAGAATAGACCTCTGTGTTTGGATTAGATCTTTGAGAGTAGACCTCTGTGCTTGGATTATATCTTTGAGAGTAGACCTCTGTGCTTGGATTAGATCTTTGAGAATAGACCGCTGTGCTTGGAGCAGATCTTTGAGAATAGACCTCTGTGTTTGGATTAGATCTTTGAGAATAGACCTCTGTGTTTGGATTATATCTTTGAGAATAGACCTCTGTGCTTGGATTATATCTTTGAGAGTAGACCTCTGTGCTTGGAGCAGATCTTTGAGAATAGACCTCTGTGCTTGGATTATATCTTTGAGAGTAGACCTCTGTGCTTGGATTAGATCTTTGAGAATAGACCTCTGTGCTTGGATTAGATCTTTGAGAATAGACCTCTGTGCTTGGATTAGATCTTTGAGAGTAGACCTCTGTGCTTGGAGCAGATCTTTGAGAGTAGACCTCTGTGCTTGGAGCAGATCTTTGCAAAGATTATTTGTATTAGCTGTATTTACCATCATTATTTTGTAATATTTTTTAAATCAAATGGAAAAATGAAATGTTCATACCTGAACAAATGACACTGGCTTCCTTATGACAAGTTGTCAATTCTTTTACAAAGCAGCTGATCAGAGATTGTTCTTCTCCTGAACAATGATAACCTTTTTGCCAGTAGGGGGCAGTCCTGTTCCCAAAGCGTGCTCCAACTGAAGCAGACACAGCGTAGCCACAGCCCAGCTCTCTGCACACAACCTGAGCGTGACGCATGTCCCAGTAATCCCCACACCCTGCCTCCCACTGATCCTTGTAATAGAACTCAACTCTCCCAGAGTCTGATATTTAGAATATCTGCCATTGAATACAAGAGAAATACATTTTAAATGTACACTTGTCAGATTTAAAATACTAATTCATAATTGGTCTGAGATTAATTACCCTTATTGTTTCACTATGATGAATGTATCACACAATCAAGAAATCAAATCCTTTATTTTTTTAACTTAAAGGTTAGTATTTTGGATTAAATCATATTAACCAATTTGAAAACTTTTTGTGATTAGGGTGAACATTTATGTTAATAATTTCACACGTGAAACTGCCACTATTTCATTCTAAAGACAAGGAACGCAGAACAGGAATTATTTTGCCTCTTTCATGAGAGAGGCATGCCTCGCTTTCTTACATCACCCAGCGTCTTGAACAGAAACAATCTAGCATGGAGCCTGAAGCGAGAGAGGTTTTGAATGCAGTAGAAACTCTGTTAAATACAACTGAGTTTCTTTAAAACGTACTTATTTATTAACAGCAAGACAAAACTACAGAAGGATGCTTTTCACCTCCATTGTAGAAACTCTACAGCTCTACAGGCAGTATCAAACTGTCAGTCCATGCAATCAAACACGTTTCTTTTCTTTTTATTACTGAAATTGTTTTTCGCTGGTCTGCATCGTGATCTGCTGTTGGGGTCTTTTTTTTCTTTCTCAATCTGTATTTTACAAAATAAAAAAACGAGACAGACATTTCCCAGCTCGTTTGTAAACATAACATCATACACCTGGCAGGGTGTGGATTTGATGACATCATTCAAAAGAGTAGAACTACAAAACTGCTGCAGAACTACAAACATGGAGCCACATTTTATTTCAGGCACTGCTTGTAAACAAACCAAGATTCAAGTTTGATTATTGATTATAGAACACCCAAGGTAAGTTTCAAGGTAAGAGTTAGGTGAGTGTAATGGCGTGAGAATGTTTTGTTTGTAAACTTTTGTTGGGAAGGCAAATGCACAGCCTACCGTTTAAGCCTTTTATTTTGGCCCTTGTGCCACAGTTTGTTGGTTCCTGTGTTTTGTGTTTGTGAATGAAATGTACGCAGCAGCGTTTCACTGCAGCTTTTGTCTCCTAGTCTCTAATTCCTGCTGGTAACATCTTGGGCCGTGACGCTACCATGTCACACAAGTGGATGTGATTTTTTTGTGGGACTATTATCTGACATTTTGGGGTTAAAATACTTTCTTTGAACCAGATTTCTGCCAATGTGTGATCATGACATCAAACTACCTTCTGAATACCCAGAATGCCTCAGGCTTCTAACATCATAGTCCTGTAAATATAACCATTACACACCCTTCAAATCCAGGATACTAACCCTAAATGTGTGAATACAGAGAGCTTCAACCAGATCTCTTTACCATGCTGTGCATCTGTATTGATACCAAGCTACTCAACCCGGGAGGTGAAGGCATGGCCAAAGAAGTTTTTAAATATGTCACTGCTTTCATTTCTTACCTGAACAAATGACCCCAGCATCTTCACTGTGATTACAGCTTGTTGTTTGCATAGAGGTTATCCTGCATTGTGCTTGTGACTTTCCTGGAACACATCCTATACTGGGTTTCCAGACAGGACCAGTCCCCTCTCCAAAGAGTGAAGCCTGTGGAGGAAATGCAGCATAGCCACAACCCAGATCTCTGCACACAAGCTGGGCAATTTCAATGAGCACATAGCACATTGTGCCCCATTGGACTTCGATATAAACCTCAAGTCTGCCAGAGCAGCTGTGACTCCCATTGACCAGTCTGATATCCCAGCTGCCTTCTGAAAAACAGAACGCATTAGCACAATATTTAACTGCAGCATAGTCATGCTATACTGAAACCGTATGCTCAGAATCAAAATGCTGATGCAGCTAGACTACGGCAGAAGAGAGCAAAGTTTAAAAAAGTCTAGATTTATTCAGGCATCCAAGAGGAAAAATGAAATTAAACAGAACACATTAAAAAAGGTTTTAAATAAAGTAAGTGTATAATAGCTTTGATTTGTTTTTATTTGATTTGGAGTGAACTCTGGGTCAAGCATTCCAAATCCTAAATTAAATGACTCTGAATGTTTTTGTCCTTGTACACTACACGTCAAAACAAATTACGCTTAAATATCCCAACCCATTCCCCACACATATCCTGCAGTGTTATATACATAATACAGAAAACAAACCAACACACATTGTGCTAAACAGATCATATCTGCTCCAGCATTGTTAGTAATGGTGTATCATCCTGTGAAGCATCACACATATCACACAAAGTAAAGGACATACTGTTAACAAAACCATTCCTGTAAATCGTAAAGCGATACCTGTTCTCAGACTGCAGCAAAAAGCCTGCCACTCTGCCTGAGACGCTGCCAGCTGCGTTTTGTTCACCAGAAGTCGTAGGATTGTATGGCTGTTATAGGATCCCCTACAGGGACAGGGACTAGTTTCGGGACCTCGTTTTTATTCAGAGCAGCGCACAGCCGTGATCACGGCACGTGTTTTGTTTTTAGTTTCTTTTGCAGTGTTTGCTTGTCTTTTTTGTGGGTTTTGTTTATTTTACACTGCTGTGTATTGTCGCCCGGCCAATACTATTGCTGGTAGCGGCCCATGGAGGTTTGTTTGTGTGCTGCTGTTCACACCAGAGGGACCTTTGGAACGCGACTTCCGTGTCTCTCCCTTCTATCAGTGGAGTACCCGCACTCACCGCGCACACGCTGACTTTGTATGGAATTTCATAAAGACATCAACAACACAAACTCTTTAGTCAAAAGGAATTGTGAGTGCAGTAATTGTGGCTAGTGGGAGCCGAGTCCTTTGACACAGGCACAGTAGAGCTTGGGAGCAGTTCTGTACAAACACACTCACATCACAGTTGCTACCACAGCCTGACTCCCACACATGGGGTCCAGCATCTCCATAATGGCACACGCTACGTGAAAATACCAATAACTGAAGAACTCAATCAATCATTTTTAAAAAGAAATGAATATACAAGAACAGAAACACTTGCTGCACTTCTCACAAAGTAGTAATTGGGTTCAGTGCAGAAACAAGGTAGAGGGAAAAAAACAGACGTTTGTCCATTTTAAGAACAAAGTTACCACCCAGACATTCCGATTTGCTCATAAAAAGACTGCATTGTATTTTGCTTGTTTTTGAATGGGATGGTTGTCTATTCAAGGATACCAAGACTTCATTCACAGCTCACAAACCAGAACGCTATCTCCAGGACGGTCTATACGTTTCAGAGGGCTAGAAGGAGGCTTGCTTTATCCCATTCAATACCCACAATAGGTACTTTACTATTACATTATATTATACATCTGAGCTCAGTATATACTGGTAACCTTAATGAATCCCATAATAATACCACCATGTCACCTTGAAGGAATCCTAACAGAATCATTAGCAGACCCACAGCACTACCAGCAATGACAATACAATGGATTTTGAATAAATATATACACAGTGACCCTGAAATGGATTGGTCAATACCATTATGATACTTTTAAAACAGAGAAACATCTAAATGCATACTGTGTCACTGTCTGTCTGCATTGCTGCTGAAGATCTTGAGCTACCCATTGTAGAGATCTCTAATATTGCCATTATAGGGCCACTGTGTGTCTGCATTGCCTTTGAGGATCGTTTGTTCTATAGTATATAATATCAATTAAATACTTACGGACAAGTGGCAAGAAGGTGAGGATCCAAATCATTAATCTCATTTTCAAAACTGAAAAAAAGTAAGATGGGCTGAAAAATTAACAAAGTCCAAGTAACTAAGTAGATACAGATAAACACGTGTTAACTGTAATTCTTGATGAAGCGTGTGAAACTGCAAGTGGACTGTGTGTTCCAGGAGCCCCTTGTCTATGAGAGTTATCTGAAGCAGATAACAAGACCTGTCACATGCTCCGAAGATGAGTCCAGCGGATATGTGTATATATATATTCAGAGCAGGCATTCAAATACAATCATTTTATTTCAATCAGTGATATTGCAATTACAGTTTTGTCCACATGCATCCTGCATGGGAATGTTGTTTTGTAACTGGGATTACAATTTGATTGTGGTGCTTTGATCCTAATTGCAGTTTTTTAAAACAGTAAATTCTCAAGTAGTAAATGCTGTGTTTGCATGTGATCCTATCACTGGTACGCTGGAAAGACGCTAGAAACCATGTCAGCAGATTCTGAGATAAAAGGCACTTCCCAAAACTACTGATGTTCTGTTAGATTATGCATGTTTAGCATTACATCTGAATAAATAGAACAATGTTGAAAATATATATATAGAAATACCTGCCATAGCACTGTCGATGTTGTATATTTAAATATATTGTATTTATTTAGCTACAATGTAATGGGGAAACTGATTTGGGGGGACATGCCATGTTTCCCTAATGTTTAAGCCCTTTGCTCATTGTTGGGTAGCCCCGAGATGGCCCAGGGTCAAAGGCAACATGACCATAGAGTTCTTAATCATAAGTGTGGGGAGGGGGCACAGTTTACAATGCAGTGAAGTCAATGGCAAAGTCCCTGTGGCAAGGCTGGGGCGCCTACATGTATATAGTGTGTGTTCTGTTTCTTTCTAGCTTTGTAAATACAGTGTGTTCAAATGTATAAGTTTGTGTTGAATATGACAGGGCTGGGGTTAGAGTTCCCTCTCTAATTAGGACAAGTGTTAATTGATTTATTGATTAGCAATGAACTGTGGTCCCATGCTTTAAAGAGGAGCTGGAAAGACAATCCCTTTGTTCTTTAGCAAGCCTGAGAGGGGTTGGCTGAAGGCTCACGACTGCATGTTAAACCAGGGTGAATGAACCAAGCACATGAACACCGGGTATGGAATAGGGGTCTGTGACAGAAATACGATGAGTTCTGGTGATAAATCTTACTCCCGACCTGTGAGGGCGCTAAAGAACGGGAGGAGAAGTATCTGGAAGGGCTGGCCTGACAGTTCGTTTCCGGGACCGGGAAGTGGGTCAGCCTGGAAAGAAGCGAGACTATGTTGTAAGACCGTATTGATTTGACAGGTAAACGAGGGGCAGCTGCAAGTAATAAGGCAGCTGCAACCGTTTACCTAGATATCATGCGGGATTACATATAGGGGCCAGGGTAACGCTGTTCTTTTCCTTCGTTTGGGTTAAGCCAAGGACCGAGAAGGACGAGACAGTAAAGTACTGTGATATTCTGTAAAGAGTTGCGTGTGTGTGTTTGTGTTTTGTTTAAATCACTGTAAAAAAATAACTGTCTGTGTTTTTGCAACCACCAGACAGCTAAAGCACATCCGGAGCTGTCGCCTTGGGCCAGCACAAGCCGGATCACCACTTCACGAACTGTCACCGAATAAAAAGTGTATTCACTCACCACCAGCACGACTGCACGCACCCGAGACGGGTGAACGTGTTTTTGTTTACTTTATTTCAGGACTGTAACCTGTCTTTTTCATCCCCGCGCTCTACACATCGTTGTGTATTGCCGGGGTTTATTATTTACGGTCGCTAGATCAGGAAAAAAAATAAATAAAAACATTTGTCACTAGATTACCGTTGTCTGCCTGTCACTCCTGCACCGCATCACCGCTACACCTGTTCCCCTTACTAACCACTTTGCCACAGGGTCCTATAAGAATTGGTTCTGAAAACTCTTGTCCAGGTTGATTGTGGGGAAATGAGGTGGGGAAGCATATTGTTGGTGCGCTGGGCACTGAAGTCCACAGGGTAAGCATTGTCCACTGCAGCCGGTGCAACAGTCATACGCTTCCCCACAATCAGCCTCCAGGAGTCTTTTCAGAAGCAGTGTTTTGCTCGAATAGTTAGTAAGCACGGTAAATAAAATCTAATCAGAAACAGCCATAGAAAATCCTCATCAGGTAAGAAATGTAAAGAACATGATGACGTTTGAACCTTTAACCTCAGTGTGGTCCCCATGAGTGTTCATTAATATCTATTTATCAGGAGTGTTTTCAAAATGAGCAATTGTATCTGTTCATGAAAACACAGCAGCATTGCTGATTGAAATGAAATCTCTTTGAAATGTTTGATGAAGGGGGTCAGGAGGTGGGGTCCTATTACCTGTAACACAGGAAGGAAGGGAGTGAACGGGGAGAGGAAACCAGTGTGGGGGCTTGTGGCAGGCTAGCTGCAGTGATGACGTCAGACCAGAAAGAATCACTCGCAGAGGCAGAAGTGATTAGTGAAACTGAGCTGCAATGGCTGCGCTCAGTGCGTTTAATAAACAAACAAAAAGGTTTTAAACAGAAAACAGGACACGGCGGGGCACATTGCCACAGGGCTGCAGGATCAATGGGCTTCACCTGAGTCAAAGAGTGAGGAAATAAAGAAGTGTGGAAAACAAAACGAGCAACAGCAAAACAAGAAGGGACTTGAGAGAATGATGTTCTGCTGATGAGAGGGAAGACATTGTCTGAAAACCTTGACATCTCTGTAAAAAATAACACATATTAGTACACAGGTTTTGTCATATAAAATCATATTATTTTTTTATTTGCACTGCTGTGCATTATATATATTATTTAACTGTTTTGTATTCTGTAACTGTGTTTGTTTTCTAATTAATGTTCATTGACAAACCTGACCTCAGAGCTGCTGCTCTTTTCACTGTTTCTGTCATAAGTCTACTTTGCAAATAAGCCACAAAAGCAGAGCTTCATTAAAAAAGATACAACAATAACCCTGTGTCTTTGAGTGTCTGTTCTGTATACAATAGTTTGATCACTCATAAAATCAGCACTATATAAATAAGTACAGTATGTCCGTAGCGTATATACCCTCTCTGATAATACTGAGCTTGTGCTAAACAATATCACCTTCTCGGAATATATGGAGGGAGCACCCTTTCTCTTAGGGGGTGAAAGAGGGAGGGAGCAGTTCAGTCTCCATGCCTCAAACCTGTCCTGGACTGGAGGGTGCACTGTTTCTCTCAGGGGGTGAGGGAGGGAGGGAGGGAGCAGTTCAGCCTCCATGCCTCTAGCCTGTCCTTGACTGGAGGGAGCACCCTTTCTCTTAGGGGTGAGGGAGGGAGCAGCCCAGTCTCCATGCCTCTAGCCTGCTCTGGACTGGAGGGAGCACCCTATCTCTTAGGGGTGAGAGAGAGAGCAGCCCAGTCTCCATGCCTCAAGCCTGCCCTGGACTGGAGGGAGCAACCTTTCACTCATGGGGTGATGGAGAGGGAAATTCAGTCTCCATACCTCTAGCCTGCCCTGGAATGGAGGGAGCACCCTTTCTCTCAGGGGGTGAGGGAGGGAGCAGTTCAGTCTCCATGCCACTAGCCTGCCCTGGACTGGAGGGTGCACCCTTTCTCTTTGGGGTGAGGGAGGGAGCAGTTCAATCACGAATGTCCAGTAAGATCAAACCCTCACTTCACTTGGTAACTTTGTTGGATTCAAACCCATACAGAAGTGAAAGCTCAGTGCAGTCAATATAGATCTTTTAATAGTAATATTTCTTGGGGGATTTAGAAACGGTATCATATAATATTTTGTGCTGAATCAATCTTTCATTATTTAATGAGAGGCTGGATGGAAAAAAAAGAGATGAAGGGTTACTTTGACAGTCCCACTCACAACTCTCTCCTCTCCACCCCTCTCACACTGATTCAGCAGTTTCTGCTCAGCCTGCTTGTCTAAACCTGGCCTCAGTCCAAAACTCCGCCCCTTAGAGCTTTACACAACTCCAGGAAATCTGCATACTTAAGTTTCGTTTGTTGGGAAATTGTCAGTCTCTCTGTCTCACTGCAGCAGAAATGGCAGAAGCAAATATTCTGGTAGGAGAGGACCAGTTTAGCTGTTCAGTGTGTCTGGAGTTATTGAAGGATCCAGTCACTACAGCATGTGGACACAGTTACTGTATGGGGTGTATTAAGAACTGCTGGGATCAGACTGATCATACAGGTGTCTACAGCTGCCCCCAGTGCAGAAAGACCTTTACCCCAAGGCCTGATCTGTGCAGAAATACCGTGCTGGCTGAAGTTGTGGAGGAATTAAAGAAGACAGGACTTAATCCTCCTCCTGCTCAAAGTTATGCTGGACCTGGAGATGTGTCGTGTGATTTCTGCACTGGGAGAAAGTTCAAAGCTGTGAAATCCTGTTTGACATGCCTGGCCTCTTACTGTGAAACACACGTCAAGCCACACAGTGAGGTTACTCCATTAAAGAGGCACAAGCTGGTCAATGCAATTGGAAATCTGGAGCAGAAGCTTTGTGCTGAACACCAGAAGGTTTTTGAGGTCTTCTGTAGAACCGATCAGACGTGTATTTGCTTGTTGTGTTCACAAATTGAACACAGGAGCCATGATACAGTCTCAGCTGAGACAGAAAGGAGTGTGAAACAGGTAAGAGTTTGAACCATTTCCTTGTAGCTATCCTAGAAGAGCTCCCAGTGATATTTAACATGTCTGTTTACTAAATTATGCAGTTTCACATTAGATCAGAATTTTATTGTATATTAAGAGCTATTTAAAGAGCTGTAGTTATTTTATAAAATCATATGTCAGTTTCATTGTTTAAGACATTATAGTTTAATTGGTTAAACTTTGTAAACATAAAGTTCTCAGAAAAGCCAAGCAGCTATTTTAACACTCTTTAAGGTCCAGGTTAATGTTTGCTTGTTTTCACTGTTTTGAGATTTGTGTGTACAGCTTCATAACTGTAGGGGGTGACATGCAAGTGTCTCACATCAAATGAAAGGGAACAAACTGAGCTTGCATGTAAAACAACACTCAGCAATCTCACTCTCACCCTCTTTGGTGTAGGAAACAAAAAACACAAAAAAAACACTTTAGAAAAATAATCTTCATGTATTGTTTATTAAAACAATCAGCATTGCTGCTACAATCTAACACTGCGGAATGAAACTTGAACATGAAATGAACATTCTGAATAGAATGAGCTAAAAACAAAGAAAAAAATGAACATATTTACAAAAGTAGCAAAAGCAGGGAAATAAACAAAGTGTGTAAGTGCTGCCTGTGTGCAGCTGAGTGCCAGGGGGGCTTGCAGGAGCTGCTTGTTGGTCAGGCTCTGCTTCTGTGTTCCTCTTCTCATGTGAGAGAGCTGCTGTGGGGGTGGGAGGGGAGGGTGTTCTTCTTTTGGGTGCAGATATGCAGGAGCTTCTGCACTGTAATTATAAAATAAAACACAAATACATGCATACAAGCTTATGCTATACACAATATTATATTTTACGGTCTTGTGGAAAAAGGTGTGTCGATAGATAAGAGAGACAGTAACCTGCTGTAAGTCTGTGGTTGTTCAACGAAATGCTGACGTCACCACTCACCAGGCGCTTGTAACTCGACACCAAGATCAGCTGACAAGCTACAGCAAAGTGTGTCTTTCAGTAAACAAGCACAGACTTACTGTTGCACACACACACACCCTCATTCACACATCAGAGATAGCTAAATTCTACTGCACTCGAAATATGTATTTACAAGCTGCATCAGATTTGAGAAGTGCGTCTTTTCATTAAGCAAGCAAGGTATGAAATAAAATACTTTTCACACACACACACACACACACACACACACACACACACACACGCATGCATACACATACACTCATTCACACATCAGAAGAATAGCTAAAATATTTCTACTATATTCAAAATATTGATTTTATAACCTGGAAACAAACAGAAAAATAAATGGGAACACTGTGCATTGCGCACTCAGCTGAGAATTTTATTTATTATTATTTTTTGTTTTTTATTACTTCAAAAATATGAGAAATATCAAAAAACAAAACAGTAACAATTATAATTTCTAAATAATATATATGTTTACATCATATAAAGAGAAAACAATGCTATGCTTATAAAGGACCTCGTCCTTGTACAAAGCCCATCTCCTTCAGTATGGTAGCTCTCCAAACACATCCATCACTGTCACTACATGCCTCAATCTTCTACCAACCTCCTCTGCACTGAATCTGTTTTTTTTGTTAGCTCTGCAGGCTCATTTTCATTTCGAGTCGCCATTTCATCTCTATATTTTAAATCTACAATGTCTGCCTCATAACTTCAGTGTAGGCTTGCGAAGGCCAGAAATGCTGGAGATAAACAAGACTGCTGTTTACAAAGATAGAGGACTTGCAAGGGTGTCCATAATACTGCCTGATTAAACTGCCTTTAAAGTTATGACCACCAGAGGTCATTTTCTCATTAAAGAGTTAAAAACAGTAGAAAAAGACCAAGATTAATAGTAAATACATATTAGATTAAAGATAAAGTGCTTCAATTAACAAGTTGCTTGACAACAAAAAGTGACACATGCTAGATCAGCCATCATTCACTTTTACTAGTATGAAACAGTACCATCTAGTGGACAGGTACTGTGGATCAAGTATCCTTTTGTATTGCTGGTCGCTGTGCACTAGATGGTGTTGTATCTATACACACATGTTGTCTGATCTAGCCTGTGCTACAGATGTCAATGGCATGCAACTAGAACTGAAGAGCAAAATATATTCGAGAACCACTCAGAATTATTGCAAACATTGTAAAGAGGTTAGAGGACAAGAAAACAGAAAATATATTTGAACTAAAATGATTCTGTCAGTTTCAATAGCATACTTAAACAGGCCTGTGTTGGGTGTGACAGGATATCACTCAATGCCCCATCAGAAATGTCACTGTGTCACTGTGTTTCTACACAGAAGCAGCTGGGAGAGACACAGACAGAAATACAACAGAGAATCCAGGAGAGACTGAAAGATGTAGAGGAGCTGAAACAGACTGTGGAGTCACTGAAAGTGGGTATTGACAAGAGGGGGCTATTATTATTATTATTATTATTATTATTATTATTATTATTATTATTATTATTATTAACGGATGGAATGGAACACATCTGCAGAAGTTTACTGTCTATGTCTGATGTGTTTGTGATTCTAACCATGTCTCCTCTACTGTGTTCTTTCTCTCAGAGATCTGCATGCATAGAAATAAAGGAAAGTGAGAAGATCTTTACTGAGCTGATCCGATCCATTAAGAAGATCCACACTGAGGTTACTGAGCTGATTGGAGCTAATGTGAAGGCTGCAGTGAATCAGACTGAAGGACTCATGAAAGAAATGGAGCAGGAGATTGCTGAGCTAAAGCGGAGACATGCTGAGCTGAACCAGCTTTCAGAGACAGAGGATCACATCCATTTTCTACAGGTAACATCACTGCTTGTTAGAAAATCTCAAGTACATAACTGGGACGGTTTCAGACAGACCTCTCCAATTGAATGAATCCTTGCTTTTCCCCAGGAATGTTTTGGACCCCATTCTGTTTCACTGAAAACTCCTTTTCTCCACTTTCCTGTTGTAGAATTTCCAGTCTCTCTGTGCCCCTCCTGAAGCTGGAGACTTACCCAGTGTTACTGTCAATACAGACATCTCTTTTGGGGCTGTGAGGAAAGCTGTATCTGAACTTAAAGACCATATTGAGGACTTCTGCAAGGGGGAATTAGTCAAAATAACCACAACAGGTTGGGGTGAAATAGATTCCTTTGGTAGAGATCAAATAAACCATGGCTTGAGGAGGGACAGGACTTGCAACACATTAATAAAGACCTCTTGCAGATTGTTGGCTATATGAATATTGCAGATGTTTTATTTCAAATGATTTCCCCAGGTTGAAATGCCCCACCTCATTTACAGTGTACCAAAATAATGATAGCAGGAAGGAAGAGAGTTTCTAAAGACATTACATGAGAAAACAACACAATAGCATTCAAACAGAGACAGAGGGAATCAAACATTAAACAACACATTCAGTCCATATAGGATATTAACTTATAGTCCTGAACTTTGGAGGTCTGGTCATGTTTGTATTCCAAATCTTCTATAGTAAAGTCTTTGGTTTAAAACAGTTTTCTGTATTTTATTTAGTTAATGAAACAGCAGTTTATACCCTGGGGTCTAGGAGCAGTGACAGATGTTTAAAAGGTAAGGCTTTTCTTCCAGTAAAACATTTTATCTACAGAGATGTATTAGATTAGTTATTGTGTGAGATTCCTGATGAGCGTGGAGTTAGCTGGGTCTTTTGCTACGCTGATAAACTAAACAGATGCAATTTTTCTTTAAAGATTAAGAGCATCTCAGATTGCTGTCTGGAGTCTTGTGTGTGTTGTGTATTAATCCACATGTTTCAATTCTATTCCTCTCTCTCTCTTTTTCTGCCTAGTGAATGAAGTTGCAGTTTACAGTCTGCAGGCTCCAGAGCCAAAGAACAGAGCTGAGTTTTTAAAATGTAAGTCTGTTTTCACTGAAACATTTGATTGAAAGACGTGTCACTCCATTGTGAGAAGAGCTAACACTACAGAACAGGGAGGGGTGGAGCTTGAGGGCAGCAATTAGTATTTATTAGTAATTGTGAAGACATTAATCTACACTCCTCTCCAACAAGTATTGGTTCAGATGAATACATGCAGAATGACTGGGGGAGGGGCATTTGTTGCCTGTTTTTCCACTCAGACCTTTCTCTCCCTAAATATCTTGGTATCCCTGAATAGATAATCATCCCATCTTTTAATACATGTACAATTCATGTAAAACCAGTTGTGGGGTAAACAGCTATCCCTCCCAGTCATCCTGTGCTTGTAGTAAATGTATATTGCAGTATCACTGCACTTGTGGGATGGATTGCTTACAGTAGCAGAGTCTCCGGGGGGTTGGGGGTGAGCTGGGCCCTGACCCCTGGCCCCAAAAATAAAGGTGGGCCCCTCTTGACTGCCTGAACACACACTTAGAAAAATACGTCTCCACACACACACTTTTGAATACTGATGCTGTCATATGCGCGGCCCAACTGTGCACACTATCTTTACCGATGTTATTCTATAAATAATGAATTGCTTTGAAAAATACACTACCTAGAAGACCAGCTATAACACTTGTATGATACGTTTTTGTGTCTTTATTTGGCCTTTGGATAACGAGAAATCAGTTGGTTTTGTGGGTGTTTCATTAGGCTTTGCACTGTTGATCTGTCTCTTCTGCAGCGGTGCCTGCTTTTGTGCTGTGTGAGAGGAATAATTTCAAAAAGCAACTACCTGTTTTGTGAGAGTTCTATCTTTATCTTCTATATTCTATCTTTTAATACCACAGTCTTTAAAATAGCATGGAGGAGGGAGCAGGGATGAGGGAACAGGAAAATGGAGGAGGGGGATGCAGCAGGGATCATGGAGGAGAGACAAAGAGCATGCAACAGGAAGGGGGGAGCAGGGAGGAGGGAGCAGAGAAGAGGGAACATAGAGGAGAGAGCAGGGAGGAGGGGTGAAAGAAAGGAGGGATCATGGAATAGAGAGGAGGTTGCATGGAGCATGGAGGAGGGAGCATGGAGGATGGAGCAGGGGCTGATGAAGCAGGGAGGTGGGAGTGATTTGAGGATGCGGCAGACAATGACTGATGATTTTCTCAGTGATTTGACTTTTTTAACTGTCTCTCCTCTACCTGTCCTCTTCTCTTCAATCAGATTCCTGTCAGCTCACACTGGACCCCAACACAGCGCAAAGAAACCTCTGTCTGTCTGAAGGGAACAGAAAGGTGACACGGAGGGGAGAGACCCAGCGATGTCGTGATAACCCGGAGAGATTTGACAGCCGGTCCCAAGTGCTTTGCAGAGAGGGTTTGTCTGGGACTCGCTGTTACTGGGAGATTGAGTGCAGTGGGAGAGGGGCTGATATAGGAGTCACATATAAAGGAATCAGCAGGAAAGGAGTTGATCATTCCAGTCTCCTTGGATGCAATGACAAGTCCTGGAGTTTGTCCTGCTCTGATTCCAGTTACACTGCTTGGCACAATAACAATAAAATTGCAATAACTGCCTCCCACTCCCCCAGAATAGGAGTGTATCTGGACTTTAATGCCGGCACGCTGTCCTTTTATGGCGTCTCTGACACAATGAACCTCCTGCACAGATTCCAAACCACATTCACTGAGCCGCTCTATCCTGGGTTTTTCGTTTATTCTAAATCCACTGTAACAATCTGCCAACTGAACTAGACTGTTTTGTGTTGTAAGAAACCCTTTGTATTGAACTCCCTGTCTGTCCCCTCAACTCCTCGGTTGAAGGGAATGTTCAATCTGACACAACTGCGGAGCGAAACTAGGTGAATTATTTGTTTTTTAGCAACAAATGGGTTTCATATGAAATATGTTGATTGTCCATATATGAGGCAAAGTAATACTGTTGATTAGAAAGAAGTACATATCAGCCTAATAACAAGGAATAATACATTCCCTTGGCAGCCCGCAGTTTAGTGAATCCAGCTTATTAATATTGCAATGCGCACGAGCATGCGCCTTGTCATTTTACATGGCTGGCTGTGACCCTGTGTGTGTGTATATATATATATATATATATATATATATATATATATATATATATATATATATATATATATATACAGCTGTAGTCAAAAGTTTACATACTTTAGTTTACAAAATGTTTGCTTCAAAAGATTTTCCCTATAATTATTTGTTTGAGAAATTTCTAGAAATTATAAATTTCCATTGGGATATGTAAACTTTTGAATACAACTGTGTATATATACAATAGTTTTAAAGTATTAACAATATTTTAAAGCAAATCAAAATACTAAGGTCTATGATACACAGCCTTTAGTGTTTACATCACTGTTGCTAAACATTGTAACAATAACACGCATCAATATCTGTGGATATGACATACATTGCATTATGGGTAGCATATTACTCTGGGCTACAAACGGAGCTCTTTCTAAAAGGCACAGTCTGGTAATAAGGCGTTATTGGAAATGAGAATGTGTTCTCAAGGGTTTGACTTGAGTAAAGAAAATGAACGATTGATTGATTCATATTTCAGCTGAAAATTAATAATTACCAGAGATCCTAATTTTAAAAAAAACGAAATTCTCAGACAATAAAAAAAAAAAAAACATGTTATTCCGCAATTAAAATAAAGTCTAAAATTGAGTCGTCATTCACAAACAGTGCTGCTGAATAACAGTCAACACTGGCAGTGTTTATTGAAACACTTTATTTTTACAAATGTGATTAAATATAGTCATGTTTTGACCATAACTGTATTTCATTTCTTTTTAAAGAATTGTTATGTTTTATATATATTTTTAAAATGGCATCCAATAGTCAGTGCTGTAACAGTTTTTCAAAAAAGTGAACTTAAGTTTGCTTTATTGTGTGTGTTTTTTTCTTCTTCTTTGATTTCCATAAAATATGGCAAACATGTTTGTTCTTTTTTTCAGATTATAGTAATGTGATTTAATAAAAAATTTAATTTGACTAACTGTGACTTTTCTTATTTATTAATACTCATTAACACTATTTTTCATTGAAAAGTCTTTGTTGTGTTGTTTCATGTGGGAGAAAGAAAGAGCCTGGACTCATTTGAGCTCTCAGGAAGCTAAACTAAACTTTATTTCTCTTGACAGAGCAAACATAACATGTAAGGTCACTCACTGGGGGTGTGGCTGCGGCTATAGTACATCCTGCCACTACAGTCTTTGCTGCAGAATTTGACAAGTTCTTTGCAGAAAAATGCAATTTTTTCTTTGCAGATTTTAGGAAATTTGACTGCAGATTTCCGTGGGGACCTTCCCAAAACAATGGGTTTATACTGCCATCTAGTGGCAGAAAATAAAATCCAGGCTTTACTGTGTTGAGTTGATGCTGGATTTAAAATGAGCTTCTCTTTTAGGACGCTACAAAATGACGTCACGTAAAACGCGACTGCCTGCCTTCTCCTTTCTCATGAATATTAAGTAAGCCCTCCCCCCGTACTGAATATTAAAAGAGTAATGAAATAGGTGTACATTAAAATGAACTTGTTTATTTATAATATGTATCTAAAGTTAACTTTGAAGAATTTGAATGGCTGTATTAGTAATCGAATTGATGTAATCATAGTCTGTTATATTATTGCAATAACTGAATATATGTCTAGAAACTTTGAATAAAACTAATTATAAACTAGTAGCTGCTGCAGCAACAGTGAATCTTGTGGAGGCCCCGGGTAAGCTGGCATAGCGGTACACTCAAACCAGAGAGAAAAAAGGAAATTACATTACATCGTGTGTTTCAATTATAACTGAAAAAATTATGCAAGCTCCGCTCTAGGGCAGCTTAGAGTATCTGTGCTCCTGAAGGGTGAGTGGGCGGTGTCTTTATAAAATAAACTCATCATTCCCTTAAGCTATTGGCCCGCTGCAGGACCATCTCGCTTCCCTATTGGATTTCACAGACGGCTATCAAACAGTCACACTCAGCCCTTGGATACTCCGGATTTGTAGACTGTGTTTTATTACACTTTGCTGTGCTTTTACTACAGGAAACTTATATAAGGGTTAGTTAACCATGGTTTGTTCTTTAGCATGCTTTACCAGACCTCTCTGTGCTTTACAATGCTTCCCTATGCTTTACCAGACCTCTCTGTGCTTTACAATGCTTTCCTGTTCTTTACCAGACCTCTCTGTGCTTTACAATGCTTCTCTATGCTTTACCAGCTCTCTCTGTGCTTTACAATGCTTCCTTATGCTTTACCAAACCTATCTGTGCTTTACAATGCTTCCCTATGCTTTACCAGACCTATCTGTGCTTTACAATGCTTCCCTATGCTTTACCAGACCTATCTGTGCTTTACAATGCTTCCCTATGCTTTACCAGACCTCTCTATGCTTTACAATGCTTCCCTATGCTTTACCAGACCTCTTTGCTTTACAATGCTTCCCTATGCTTTACGAGACCTCTCTGTGCTTTATAATGCTTCCCTATGCTTTACCAAACCTATCTGTGCTTTACAATGCTTCTCTATGCTTTACCAGACCTATCTGTGCTTTAGAATGCTTCTCTATGCTTTACCAGACCTATCTGTGCTTTAGAATGCTTCTCTATGCTTTACCAGACCTATCTGTGCTTTACAATGCTTCTCCATGCTTTACCAGACCTCTCTGTGCTTTATAGTGCTTCCCTATGCTTTCGATTTCACTGTGCTGCTGTATTACACTTTGCTGTGCTTGTACTGTGGGACACGTTTATAATGCTCTCTCTCATGCTCACAAGGGATCTTCTCTGTCCTTCTAATTAGGTAGCAGGCTACAGACACTGCAGCTATTTCTGCTGCGTATCTCTCCCCCTTTCATCCAGAAACCTCCTTCTTTTTACTGCCAGCTCCCTGAGAGTGTTTGTGTCAGGGTTACTGCTCTGTGTTTGATACAGACTGGGAAGATTGAAACACGTCTCACATTGATTCCCTCCACTGTAACACTGCTTACAAAGTCCCTCTCTCTGGGCTTCCTGTTTCATTCCTGTCTCTCTGGTTCACGCTCCCTGATTCTCCCACCAGCAAAACAAACTGGTGAGAAAAAAGGCTTGTTTTGAGTCTCTTGTTTTCAATGGTAAATGTGTTATTTATTAACACAGTTGAGATCAGATTATTGACAGTGTCACAACCTGCTGGAGCAGGATTGTGATAGAGACGGCTTGTTTTGAGTCTCTTGTTTTCCATGGTAAATGTGTTATTTATTAACACAGTTCAGATCAGATTATTAACAGTGTCACAAGCTGTCGGAGCTGGATTGTGATAGAGACGGCTTGGTGCCTCGTCTTGTGGGTTTCCTCTTTGTTTTATTAAGAATGTTCTTTTTGAAATATTGGATTGCTGTTGATTATAACAGAAGATTGTCAAGCAGTCAAACAGACCCCTGCTCTGTCCATGGTTATGTGTTTAATTAAAATGATTTCATGAAGTATGTTAAATATTTGAAAAGCAAGTGTTGCGTTACAGTGTGGACTTCCAAACTGTGAGACGGGGTTTAGGGGCTGTGAGGAAGTCCAGTCACACTTTATTAATGAACACTGTATTAGTTTATTCATTGTGAGCATCTAGCTCAGTCATTTTAAGTGTGGTTTGCTTTGTGTTAATGGTTGGTTAATGACGTGATAACTACGAGGAACACTGAGTGTACTGGGAGACATCATCTTTACAAGCAGATCAATACCAAACGGAGTCGAGGTTTTTCTACAAGTCTGCACGGACACCCGGTCATGTGACAATTGCTTTGGATTTTTTTAAGGTCCAGCATTTTTATAAAAAGACATTCAGTTATAAGTTTTCAAAATGAACAGTAATCTGAAAATATCTAATCAAAACAAAATGTGTTTGATGAAGGGGGTCAGGAGGTGGGGTCCTATTACCTGTAACACAGGAAGGAAGAAAGTGAACGGGGAGAGGAAACCAGTGTGGGGGCTGCAGGATCAATGGGCTTCACCTGAATCAAAGAGAGTGGAAATAAAGAAGTGTGGAAAACAAAACGAGTAACAGCAAAACAAGAAAGGACTTGAGAGAATGATGTTCTGCTGATGAGAGGGAAGACATTGATTGAAATCCTTGACACCTGTGCAATATTTCTGTAAAAAAGTTTTGTCATATATTGTCATATTGTTTTTTTATTTGCTCTGCCATGCATTACTGGTAAATGTCATATTTATTGTTGTTCAGTGGCCAAGAGTTGCGTCGCACAGTGAAGAACTTATCTGAAGGAGCAGCAACTGGCTGTGGTTGAGACGAAAGATTCTGGCTGGGGATCTCAAGCACAATAGAAAGAAAGAAACGCTGATGTAAGCTGGGCTGAGTTGAGTGGGGGACGGAGGGGGGTGATGCTGGGACGCCAGAATCACCGTCGAGCCCTCTTGAGGTGTCGTGGGCTAGTTGACGAAACACCGAGGATGGAAGGTACCCACTTGAAGACTCCAGAGATGTACCCTACTTCGCTCAATCCAGACGGTTGTCATGCTGATGCGCTGGGGAGACCGCACTGTGGTTGATCCTCGGAGCCAGCATCGCAGCCGTTGTATGTGCTGATGCGCCAGGGAGGCAAATAAGCTGATCCCTGGAGCCAGCATTACACTTCAGCCATTAACACCAGACAGAAGGATATCTACATCATCATATGGAAGGAAGTGCAAATGGATGGAGACAGAGATGGATCACATTAGTTTACTGTAAAGCTATGTCTTAGTTGGTGCTTATCTTGACGAGAACCGAGTTCAATGGAAATCAATAATCGTTGTTTTATTGTTTTGTATTCTATAACCGTGTTTGTTTTCTAATTAATGTTCATTGAGAAACCTGATCTCAGAGCTGCTGACCTTTTCACTATTTCTCTCAAAAGTCTGCTTTGCAAATAAGCCATGAAAGCAGAGCTTCATTATAACAATATACAACAATAACCCTGTGTCTTTGAGTGTCTGTTCTGTATACAATAGTGTCATGGATTGCAGAGTGGTGATGTCAGAACAAGGAAGTAAATACAGACACGGCTGGTGAAATGAAATGATGGATGCGCTTGCTTGCGACGGTTTATTACAAAATAAAAGGATTGAACACAAAACACAGGACACGGCACTTTAGCCAAAATAAACAGACAAACAAAATGAACAGACACTAACAAACAGGGACGAATACTAAACAAACACATACCACGTAGCAATTGCCTATAATTATCTCTCCTCACTCTCTCCCGTTCTTTCACCCTGAACACACAACCCAGAGTGGGTGAAAACATGGAATTTTATGCAGTTGTACCGAGACTCGATTGGTAGTCAATCATTCAATTAGAATCTCGGTACAACTGCACATGAATTAAGTGCAATTCCCCGTGTTCACATACTAATACATTTTACCTGCATGTGAAGTGATGTGCAATCCTCGTGCCTAAATACAAATATACATTTTAAATCACTCGTGTTACACGGACCAATATCTATACACCAACATTTACACACAACACGTAACATATAACCCACAAATGCACAGAGGGGCGGGGCACATTGCCAAAAATAGTTTCAACACTCATAAAATCAGCACTATATAAATAAGTACAGTATGTCAGTAACGTACATACCCTCTCTGATAATACTGAGCTTGTGCTAAACAATGTCAGTTTCTCAGAATATCTGGAGGGAGCACCCTTTCTCTTAGGGGTGAGGGAGGGAGCAGTTCAGTCTCCATGCCTCAAACCTGCCCTGGACTGGAGGGAGCACCCTTTCTCTTAGGGAGAGAGCAGTTCAGTCTCTTTTGTACAGAAGTGAAAGCCCAGTGCAGTCAATGTATATCTTTTAATAGTAATATTTGTTGGGGGATTTAGAAACAGTATCATATAATACTCACACTGATTCAGCAGTTTCTGCTCCCCCTGCTTGTCTAAACCTGGCCAAAGGTCCAAAATCCTGCCTTAGAGCTTTACACAACTCCAGGAAATCAGCACAGTTTGTTGTCAAATCATCAATCTCTCTGCCTCGCTGCTGCAAGAATGGTTTCAAACTTGTGGTCAGAGGATCACTTCAGCTGTCCAGTGTGTCTGGAGATATTGAAGGACCCAGTCGCTATTCCATGTGGACACAGTTACTGTATGGGGTGTATTTAGAACTGCTGGGATCAGACTGATCATACAGGTGTCTACAGCTGCCCCCAGTGCAGAGAGACCTTTACCCGAAAGCCTGTTCTGTGCAGAAACACCATCCTGGCTGAAATTGCTGGAGAATTCAAGAAGAGAAGGCTCAATCCTCCTCCTGCTCAAAGTTATGCTGGACCTGGAGATGTGCCGTGTGATTTATGCACTGGGAGAAAGTTCAAAGCTGTGAAATCCTGTTTGACGTGCCTGGCCTCTTACTGTGAAACACACGTCAAGCCACACAGTGAGGTTACTCCATTAAAGAGGCACAAGCTGGTCAATGCAATTGGAAATCTGGAGCGGAAGCTTTGTGCTGAACACCAAAAGGTTTTGGAGAGGTTCTTCAGAACTGATCAGACGTGTATTTGCTGGCTGTGTGCAGACAAGGAACACAAGAGCCATGACACAGTCTCAGTTGAGACAGAAAGGACTGGGAAGCAGGTAAGGGTTTGAACCATTTCTTTGTAGCTACCCAAGACGATAAGGATTCACCAGGATATTCAATGTGTCTATTTAAAATATTAGATCGTTTCACATTAGATCCATTAGTGTATTGATTTTTATATTCTATTGAGACCTATTTTACCTCCTCAGCCCAAACTATTATGGATTAGGGTTATACTTATTTGTAGTTTGTGTTTTATTTTGATTTTATTTCATTTTGACTATTTTGATATGATTATATTACTATTTATTTTGTAACTGTAAATAAAATGCTAATACGAGATCAACATATTAGCACCACATTGATATTGGTATTAAATCAGCCTGCAAATGTATTTGTATGCCAGTGTAATCGCAATAATAATATATTCCTACTTACATTTAAAATAAAATATCACTACAATATAAACATATTGATATCTCAATATTATCAACCAGCAGCCACAGAGGGTCCCTCACACACACACACACACAGAAGGCAATTTAGAGTGACCAATCAACCTGAACAGCATGTCTTTGGACTGTGGGAGGAAACCGGAGTACCTGGAGAAAACCCACAATGTGAACACATTGGGAGAACATGCAAACTCCACACAGACAGACCCCTAGGCAAGAATCGAACCTAGGACCCTGGCACTGTGAGGCAGCAGAACTAACCACGACACCACCGTGCCACCCATTTTAAAAAACAGAAAGAGAAAAACGAAAGTTTCTTCAATGTAGTGGATTTCTTCTCCGCTACTCAAAGAGACTCAGGACCCCAGGCAGGTTACCAACTACAAAGTACTTTATTTAATGCGCCAGGGAAGAACAGTGTACAAACTGTCTTAAAGCTGACTACAAATACAAGCATATATAAACATGTTAGTGGTGATACTAAGCAAAGAATAGGTGTGTACTAAAAGCACATCACAGGTTTGAACAGAAAGTTCTGCAAGACGAAGAGTGTTGTGACTTCAAAACTTCTTCCTCAAGATAAGTTACAAACTAGCAGACACCAGTCCTTGTGATAAGAAGATGCTGTGGAAGTGAGTACACATTCTTATTGTGGGAGACAGTTTTACTAAGCTTGAGAGTCCAGCAACCTTCTACTGAAGGCCATTGCTATGCAGAAAAAAGAAAGTCAACAGAAATTCACTCAGAAATGAACCTCTTCATTCAAACACTAAACAGACGGTTACTTCAGCTTGCAGATTGTTACACTGGAATCAGAATGAATATAAAACCCAGGATAGAGTTTCTCAGTAAATGTGGTTTGGAATCTGTGCAGGGGGGTCATTTTGTCTCCAGAGACTTCATAAAATGATAGCGTGCCAGCAGTAAAGTCCAGATACACCCCTATTCTGGGGGAGCGGAATAATTTTACTTCAGATACATTGTTATTCTGCCAGGCAGAGTACCTGGAATCACAGCAGAACAATTTCCAGGACTTATTATTGTGTCCAAGCTGAAAGGAAATATCCTCTCCTTTCGGGTCGATTCCTTTATATGCGACTCCTATATCTACCCCCTCCCTGCCACTCCACTCAATCTCCCAGTAGCAGGGAGACCCAGACAAACCCTCTTTGCAAAGCACTTGGTACAAGATGTCAAATCTATCTGGGTGATCAGGATATGGCTGGACCTCTCTCCGTCGTGTTACCTTTCTGTTCCCTTCAGACAGACAGAGCTCTCTATTCGCTGTGTTGGGGTCCAGTGTGAGACGACAGTAATCTGATTGAAGAGAAGAGGAGGGTTAAAGGACAGAGATGCTTAGAAAAATCAAATCACTGAAAAACAATCTGCACTGGGTTGGAAATTGCTGTCCTCAAGCTCCACTCCTCCCTGTTCTGTAGTGTCAGCTCTTCTCAAAATGGAGGGACGCATCTTTCAATCAAATGTTAGTGAAAACAGAATTCTTACATTTTAAAAAGTCAGCTCTGGTCTTTGGCTCTGGAGCCTGTCGACTTTGAATGGCAGCTTCTTTTGCTGGGGAGAAAAAAGAGAGAAATGGAATTGAAACTTCTGAATAAATTGAGAACTCTGTGTGAGTTAAAACAGATATCCCCCCCCAAAAAAGTTTATGTAACTGAAGGAGAAGGTGGCTGGAAAGTTAAGTTTGTAATTATGCAATACATGTCTGTGACTCTCTAGCAACACAACTAATTCATTCCTCCTCCCCTCTCCCCTCTCCTCCAGTCCTCCTGTCCTTCCCCCCTCCTCTCCTCCCCATCCTCTCCTCCCTCATCCTCTCCTCCCCCATCCTCTCCTCCTCTCCTCCCTCATCCTCTCCTCCTCTCATCCCCTCCCCACTCTTCTCCCCTCCTCTCATCCCCACTCTACTCCCCTCCTCCTCTCCTGCCCCTCTCCTCCCCTCTCCTCTGCTGTGGTCATTGACAGTGTATAATGTTCCCTTGACAACAGTAGAGAGACTGGAAGCTTTTATCAGTCCACAGTAAATGATTGGGAGTTCCACGCTGTCTCGGCTGAGTGGGACTTCATGGGAAAGAAATTCTGCCCCTAACAGCCTCTACTCTAACCAAGGAGTATAACAATTGTACCGTTATAATAATATATGGGTTCAGTAATTTCACTTACAATTTTTCTTGGGTGAGCTCACTCTGAGGAAAGGGTGTCTGAAAAATGTATCTGTAAGAACGCAAGAGATTTATAAGCCTCTAGTGCAAGCAGACCGTCACAAAAAGCAGAAATGATTTTACTTGGAATCAATTTTATGAATGCAAACAATAATGATGATTGGTGGTCAATGACTAGAGATAACTGTGGTGCAGGCAATATGATTCAATATGATGGCAAATGAAAGCAAAGCTATGCAGTAATAGCACAAACTTTCACAAATTTCCCTGTCATTGTTCTCCACTGGAAAACTGGAAATTTTCTGTCGAATGCAGTTTAAATTACAAAGACAGTTTATATTAAGGTTGATTTCGGTATTAAAGGACTAGTGTGTATGTAAAACTAGGGAGATCCATCCATCCATCCATCATCATTAACCGCTTAATCCTTTACAGGGTCTCGGTGAGCCAGAGCCTAACCCAGCATACACAGAGCGCAAGGCAAGACTACACCCTGGATGGGACGCCAGTACATCGCAGAATTAGTGAGATATAGTATGTAAATTCAGTGATACAACATATTGAAGAAAACTTGACAAAATAAAATTTACCCACCAAATTCAATGCGATTTTTAGGATTGCACTGCAACAGCCCGCACAGTAGGTGGCGCAAGTGAGTGGAGATCCCCTGTGGGATGCTGGCATAAAGAAAGAGGCACGTAGTTATTTAGCATTTTAAATTCATTCAAAAACGGCCAACGGTACTGTTAAAAGTTTAAATAGTGAATAGGCAACTGGCAACTCAAGACCATAATTTAACAAATCAGTGTTTGTTTAAAACAACAAGAATACATTTGATATTTAGGATTAGTAACATAGGACAGCAGTGTAGAGTAGTGGTTAGGACTCTGGACTCTTGACCGGAGTGTCTTGTGTGGGTTCAATCCCAGGTGGGGGACACACTGCTGCTATACCATTGAGCAACTTTACCTAGATTGCTCCAGTAAAAACCCAACTGTATAAATGAGTAATTGTATGTACAAAATGGGTGGCACGGTGGCGTGGTGGTTAGCGCTGCTGCCTCACAGCGCCAGGGTCCTAGGTTCGAATCCGGCCTAGGGGGTCTGTCTGTGTGGAGTTTGCATGTTCTCCCCGTGTTTGCATTGTGGGTTTCCCCCCACAGTCCAAACTGTTCAGGTTAATTGGTCACTCTAAATTGCCCTCTGTGTGTGTGTGTGTGAGAGTGTGTGGTCCCATCCAGTGTGTGGTCTTGCTTTGCACCCTGTGTATGCCGGGTTAGACTCCGACTCACCGCAACCCTCTAAAGGATTAAGTGGTTATTGATAATGGATGGATGTACAAAATAATGTGAAATAAATGTAACAATTGTAAGTCACCGTGGATGAGGGTGTCTGCTAATAAATAAATAACATGTTGTTTAAGTGCACACAAGTTTAGTTGAGTTGAGTTTGTGAAGAAACATTTTGAATGGCAGGTGCTTTACATTCTAGAGGCAGGCTTCTGAACTGTTCAATTTGATGCAGATATAAATAGAGAGCTAGCAAACACTCATTCCTGTTTACTTAACAAGCACATCTTTATATAGAAATTTTGGGGGAAAAAATGTTTAGTATAGCATGTTCCCAAAAACGTATACACCCTGTTACGCTTAGCTTTACAGGAGATTCCATTTCTATAATGTGGTTTAGATGAGATACTGCATGTAGTGTAGTGCTCGTGAATTATATTGAACACAGAAGAGGATGAACATTATTACATTAAAAGTATATTAAAAATGACAAGTGGGGTTGGATACAGAAATAAAACACAGGTAAAGAATGAAATACAAACAGTACACCAGCAATACTACAGGTTAAAAAATACATCAAATAAAAAAGGTTTTGTACAGAGGGATAGGTGCCCAATTATTTGTCATTTGGAAACTGCTTGCCTGGAGTAAGGGTGATCCACTTAGCAATGGATTCCTATAGGTTTTATTTCCCCCTTTTTCCCCTCTACTGGGTGCTAACAGATCATATAATTATTATTATTAATTTCTTAGCAGACGCCCTTATCCAGAGCGACTTACAATTTACAATTATATTTTTGTTTTTCACATACCCATTTATACAGTTGGGTTTTTACTGGAGCAATCTAGGTAAAGTACCTGCTTGCTCAAGGGTACAGCAGCAGTGTCCCCCAACTGGGATTAAACTCCTCCGGTCAAGAGTCCAGAGCCCTAACCACTACTCCACACTGCTGCCCATATAAGCATTGTAGTGGACAAGCATAGGTGGGGTGAATGGCCTTTCCTCATTTTGAAATTTCTTATGTGTCACTTCACAGGTAGAAGTTTAAACAGTGTCACAGTGGATGAAAATCTTATTACCAAAACATGGCAGAAAAATTGAAAAAGCACGGGAAAAAATCTAAGAGGAGTTGAGGAAAGATGTTAGGGGGTGTGAAGCAAATATACTTACTTGGGAGTCGAGTTCTTGTGTTTCTCAAAGAGGCGACAGAGCTCTTGAGGGTTGCTAGCCTGAAAATTATCAACCCAAAAGTATTTAAGATGGGTGTGAAACACAAAATATCTTTAGACACACTAAAAGAAAAAAAACATTACCAGTGACTACGTTTACATGCAGGCAATACCAGAGTATTTCGAATAGCAGCATAACAGCCCAATAACAGCGTCTGTCACTCACTTGATAAAAATACTGAATAGCACAGAGAACATTGGAAACCTAGCAGTGAACTGTTCAGGGTTCACACCGGATTGACAATGTGATGCTAGAAACTGTCCTCAGCACAATACTAATCAGCATGATTCATCTGGTATACCGGTAATAGGCGATAAGTGAACATGTCACAACAGCATGTGGACTCACCTGAAATGGGACCTGGCCAGTCAGACATTGGTACACTATGATTCCTATACTCCATAGATCAACTTTTGCATCATAGGTCTTGGCCATTATAACTTCAGGAGCCTGGAAAAAAAACACAGAAAGCACAGTGAAAGAACAGTAATGCACAGAACAGCAACAGAACAGCAAAATATCCATCCATCCATTGTCATTAACCGCTTAATCCTTTACAGGGTCGCGGTGAGCCAGAGCCTAACCCGGCATACACAGGGCAATGCAAGACGAGACTACACCCTGGACGGGACGCCAGTCCATCACAGGGCACCACACACACACACACACACACACACACACACACACTCATACAGAGGGCAATTTAGAGTGACCAATCAACCTGAACAGCATGTCTTTGGACTGTGGAAGGAAACCAGAGTACCCGGAGAAATCCCACAATGTGAAAACACATTGGGGAGAACATGCAAACTCAGCTTAAAATATTACCATCAATAATACTATGCATCTAATGCCTATGCAAATCCTAGCAATAGTAACAGCCATACAAAGTGGTAAAGCACTCACCATGTACAGAGGAGTACCACACATTGTAAGTGCCATCATATTGGTTGGCTGGAATCTGGCTAACCCAAAGTCGGCTGTAGGGTAAAAGAAAGGAAGTGAGGCAGGAATAGCAATGTGGCGTTAGTCTTTATGGGGCTCAATTTCTTGGTCCTCTAATAGTTAGACCATGTCACTAGTCATGGAGGGGGGAGAGGGGGAAGAGGAGGAGGTGGGAGGAGGAGAGAAGAGGAGGAAGGGGGGAGGAGGAGCAGAGGAGAGGAGGAGGGGGAGGAGCAGTAGCTCACCAATCTTCAAGCGAATGTTTCTGGGGTTGGATTTGTCCCCTCCTGTAAGGGCCAGCAGGATGTTCTGTGGTTTGAGGTCTCGGTGGATGACTCCCTTGCTCTGCAGCACCTTCATGGCAGATGTGATCTGCTGCAGGAACAGACGGATTGTGTCCTCATTTAGGGGCCCTTTGGCTATGAAAAAAAGTGAACAAAACCTCAAATAAAGAAAACCATTGCCAGGAGTTGAATAAACATGATTTTTATTTTAGTGTTTCATCCATCCATCCATCCATTATCATTAACCGCTTAATCCTTTACAGCCGGAGCCTAACCCGGCATACACAGGGCAATGCAAGGCAGGACTACACCCTGGACGGGACGCCAGTCCATCACAGGGCACCACACACACACACACACACACACACACACACACACACACACACACACACACACACACACACACCACACTCACACAGAGGGCAATTTAGAGTGACCGGTGCTGAGATCATGGAGCTAATCCACTCTCTCCTACCTCACATTAAACACTTTGATATATTAAGTCCAGTTTACTTGAATTAAGAAAATATGTAACTTCATAGGCAGGGAGTACTTCAGTGGTGTTTAAGAGACGCATGTAATATCCTTTCCTATTACTAAGTGATTTATTTACTTTGATGTCGCACTGCACCTCTGCTCGAAAATTGCTTAAAATCAGTTGATCGTTCGTTTCTGTTCACAATTGCTGTGTTGTCAGGGTACTGAGTTTCTATTTGCAAAAACACCAACGTTTTTCCACAAGTTTGGCATGTTTTTCCAAAGAACACCCCTATGCACTAACGTTGTAATGCCAGAGGGGAAATAACAGAGTGCAATATCCTGTACAATTAACCCTTTAATAAGCTATATGTTCTACATTTAACTTTAAAGACATGTAGCCTCGCATGGGTTTTCTCCAGGTATTCCGGTTTCCTCCCACAGTCCAAAGACATGCTGTTCAGGTTGATTGGTCACTCTAAATTGCCCTCTGTATGAGTGTATGTGTGTGTGTGGTGCCCTGCGATGGACTGGCGTCCCATCCAGGGTGTAGTCTCGTCTTGCATTGCCCTGTGTATGCCGGGTTAGGCTCTGCTCACCGCGACCCTGTAAAGGATTGAGCGGTTAATGATAATGGATGGATGGACATGTAGCCTGGCTTTCAGCACCTATTACAAAAATAAAAAGCAATCATATCACCTCTCAAAGGACATTTAGTTGTATTTGACACAAAAACTTAAAACTAGGAGTTTAAAAAGAGATACACAAACTAAACCAGGTATCAAAGTTTTCAAATGTAACTTACATTTCAGGTAGTCTGCCAGATCCCCTCCATTGCAGTACTAGCAAGAAAAAAACAAATCAAAAACAAACAGGATCACATCAGATAACTACCACACAGGAGCTTAAAGGGGAGCTCAAGCTGTTTACTTAATGTTGCTACAACTATTTAAGTAAGATGTGTATATTGTTTTTATTAATATATTTTGATATCCTGATTAAACTGCAGTCTACAGTGCTCGTTTTTCAAGATGGCTTTCCAAATGTACCCTTTAGAAGAACTTTTCAGAACTACATTTCCCATCATCTTCCTACTCATGTATCTATAATGGGAGTGATGGGAAGTGTAGTTCTGAAGTTCTTCATCTGAAGGGTATGTTTAGAAAGCAATCTTGGAAATTGAGTGCTGTAGAAGACTGCAATTTAATAATAGTGTAAAAAAAATGGTCAGGATGTCAAAAATACATAAATAATACACACACCTTACTTAAACAGTTGTAGTGACATATGGGAACATGTAACACACAAAAGTGATGAGTGGGGAACTTTAATAATTCATCAAATAAAGTACAAAGGCAAAAATTCACAGAAAACATTGCATAGAAATAAAAGACCATTAAACAGCTTATTTTATGCTCGTTCTGAGTGTACAAACAGTATGTTTCATAAAAGAAAGATTCAAAACACACAGTGCATGTCAATAGAAATAACCAGAAATTGTCAGTATAACTGGATTATAAATGAAAGTAGGATCATGTTCTTTTTTTATAAGAAAAATCACAATCAAACTGTTGATTTTAGGCTATAACTATAAGTGATTCACACACTTTAATGCATCAAAGCTATGACTAAAGATTATGCACTATTCATTTTACAATGTACACAAAAAAGTCTGTGAATAAAGGACCATCATCCATCCATCCATTATCATAACCGCTTATTCCTTTAGAGGAGTCAATACAGTGAAATACATACATACACACATATAGACTCTATATAGAGAGACAAGGAGTCAATACATCCATCCATTATCATAACCGCTTAATCCTTTAGAGGAGTCAATACAGTGAAATACATACATACACACATATAGACTCTATATAGAGAGACAAGGAGTCAATACATCCATCCATTATCATAACTGCTTAATCCTTTAGAGGAGTCAATACAGTGAAATACATACATACACACATATAGACTCTATATAGAGAGACAAGGAGTCAATACATCCATCCATTATCATAACTGCTTAATCCTTTAGAGGAGTCAATACAGTGAGCCGGAGCCTAACCCGGCAGACACAGGGCACAAGGCAGGACTACACCCTGGACGGGACGCCAGTCCATCGCAGAGAACCACACTCACACACACTCACACTCAACCAGCAGCCACAGAGGGTCCCTCACACACACACACACAGAAGGCAATTTAGATTGACCAATCAACCTGAACAGCATGTCTTTGGACTGTGGGAGGAAACCAGAGTACCTGGAGAAAACCCACAATGTGAACACATTGGGAGAACATGCATACTCCACACAGACAGATCCCCTAAGCTGGAATCGAACCTAGGACCCTGGAGCTGTGAGGCAGCAGCGCTAACCACCATGTCAATATATTAATGAGCAAAAGCATACTAATCACACACAGATGGGAAAGGTGACTTACCTCCATCACCAGATAGACACAACTAGATGTTTTCTAAAAAAGAAAAGCAGGTAGAGATGAGTGTGAATGCCAAGCACTGTTAAAGGGAACGGCAGAATTAAGTCTTAATCAATTTCAACAAAAATGATGCATGTGATAATAGTTTGCATTTGTTTTTTTGCATATGTATTACGTAAGAAATAACCCATGACAGGTTGTGTGGTAAGACCATTATTACCACATGTATATGTATATATCTACACAGAGGTTGGCATTCGTTTATTTGTCTAGACCAGGGGGTTCTAATATTTTTGGGTGTGCAGACACCCTATTCAACCAAAGGTTTTGCAGAGTGACATGTAGTTATATGCAATATATGGAAAACTCCATTCATTATCATTAACTACTTATTCTTTTACAGGGTTGCGGTGAGCTGAAGCCTAACCTGGCAGACACAGGGCAATGCAAGGTAAGACTACACCCTGGACAGGACGCCAGTCCATCGCAGGGCACCACACACTCACACACTCACACCACACTCACACACTCACACCACACTCACTGGGCAATTTAGAGTGACCAATCAATCTGAACAGCATGTCTTTGGACTGTGGGAGGAAACTGGAGTACCCAGAGAAAACACACAATGCGGAAACACATTGGGGAGAACATGCAAACTCCACACAGACAGACCTCCAAGGCCAGATTTGAAATCAGGACCCTGGCACTGTGAGGCAGCAGGACTAACCACCACGCCACCAATGCGCCCCTATAAAATGATCAGATAAATGAAATTAATATTACCTGGAAATCATACAATCTCACAAAATTGTCATGTTTCAGCCCCTAAGGAAAAAAAAAATTGTATTGATATGTGACAAGGTGGCTGGGCGGTGTGACATCAGGACAGAAACAGGAATAGAAACTGACACCAGGTACTGCAGTTTAAAAGGCTTGCGCCCTTTTAATTAAATAATACAAAAATAAATAAAAGGTTTGAACAAAAAGAAACTTGCTCACAGAGCAAAATAAATATTGAAACAAAACAAGTCACGAACCCAAAAATAATACGATCCCAGGTCAGGCTGGGCAGTTGCTGTCACTGTTCCTGGAATCGTTTTAAATAAAGTTTTGTTTTGTTTTTCTCTCACTCCTCTCGCTCACTCTCTCCTGCTAACACCCACCCGAGTGCAGCGAGCTGCAGGCTTTTATAGCGTGGCCGAGGGGTTTAACTGGCTAGTAATTAATCCATTACCCCCCGGCCACAATCTGCACGAGCTTTTAAATTACCATGGATGGGGCTTCCCATCCACGCTACTAAACAATACAAACAAAATCGGCTACGCCGTCATCTATAAATACAGTAATAACCAATAACAAAACCTGCGGCACTTCGCCGTCTTCTATACATTATAAATAAATCATAATAATAATAATAATAATAATAATAATAATAATAATAATACAAAACAAATGCAAAATAATACAGGGGCGGAGAGGGGAAACCCTGATCTAAAAATAAATAAATCTGTATAGGGCTGCTCGCCCTGTTACATGACATAACATTAATAGTGAAGGAAACTATTACCATGGGCAAATACAGTGAAAACAAAATTGCCAATGTTCTTACCTTTAAAATCTGTATCTCCCTGTCTAACTGTGTCCAGTAAGTTTGATCAAAAGAGAGGTTTTTCGTGTGTATACATTTGATGGCAACTTCACCGTTTTTCTTGTAAAAAAAGAAAAATGAAATATGTACCTCATTTACATTCATTTCATCCATGTGCACTTTTGTATATATCATCAGGTGCATTCATGTAACACTTTTTTTCCATCAATCTATCCATTATCATAACCGGTTATTCCTTTAGAGGGTCACTGCTGTGAGCCGGAGCCTAAACCGGCAGACACAGGGCAATGCAAGGCAGGACTACACCCTGGACGGGACACTGCCAGTCCATCGCAGTGTTTCACACTTTTTAATAAAGAATATTCCACTTCAATTAAAATACATTCATTTAAACTCCAAAAACTGTAAACTTTTTAAAAATGTACAGCTTTTTTTGTTGTTGTTGTATATTTTGGACCAAATTGAATTCTCTATTCATGTTGTACCACTGCTAACAGATGTTAGACAGCACTTGTCTTTGAAACTTGTCTGTACTTGAGGACAATACTTTGCATATATATATTTACTAAGCTTTGTATCTTCTGTGGGTTTGACAATCAAAAGCCACTGTACATATAGCCATGGCATAACAACAGACAACTGCAGAACAGGCAGAATGCATGCTGCGTTCGGTGTAATGTCTATTGGCTCATATTTGAGTCTCAACTTGCATATTCCCAAGCAGACCACGTGACTCGCAAGCAATGCAAAGTGACTGATACATCAGCAGAGAGTGAAAGAGACCTGACAGCTGAAGTCGCGACACACTTCAGAGAGAGCAAGCAGTTCCTAATTAATTATCAGTTTGCAATGATATTCCAACAGCTTTAAACACTTACAAATGGTAAGAAATGTTCATATGGAGAATATGTTTTGGGGACCCATTGTCATGGGGGTGAATTGTCGACCAATTATCAAGGGGGACCTATTATCACAGGGAAGAATTTTCGCCAGGACCAATTATCAGGGGGAACCTATTATCACAGGGAAGAATTGTCGCCAGGACCAATTATCAGGGGGAACCTATTATCACAGGGAAGAATTGTCGCCAGGACCAATTATCAGGGGGAACCTATTATCACAGGGAAGAATTGTCGCCAGGACCAATTATCAGGGGGAACCTATTATCACAGGGAAGAATTGTCGCCAGGACCAATTATCAGGGGGAACCTATTATCACAGGGAAGAATTGTCGCCAGGACCAATTACCAGGGGGAACCTATTATCACAGGGAAGAATTGTCGCCAGGACCAATTATCAGGGGGAACCTATTATCACAGGGAAGAACTGTCGCCAGGACCAATTATCAGGGGGAACCTATTATCACAGGGAAGAATTGTTTCTGGGACTAATTATCGGCAGGACCAATTGTAGGCGACAATTTATCATTGACCCAAAAATGTCAGCAATCTTTAGAGAATAAGCTTGCATATTAAGTGACTTTCTTCGCTGTATTTTTGATGTAGGTGTATACATTTCCACTATTAACATAATTCATTAAATCCCCAGTACTCGGGACTTTTCCTGTGCATTGTTTACCTCACGTTTACTGCTTAGTCAAGGTGCACACAGTACGAGGTAAGTGGCTTACTGCATGGCAAACTGGTTACCGCTGTTTAGTGCATGTCCCAAAATGTTCTAACTCCTTCTTAGAAATTCTGTATAGCCATAGAAATGTAGCTATACATTAAAGTAACACATCTCCATATTCTTTATGATTATCATAGATTTACAGTGCCTTGCGAAAGTATTCGGCCCCCTTGAACTTTGCGACCTTTTGCCACATTTCAGGCTTCAAACATAAAGATATGAAACTGTAATTTTTTGTGAAGAATCAACAACAAGTGGGACACAATCATGAAGTGGAACGAAATTTATTGGATATTTCAAACTTTTTTAACAAATAAAAAACTGAAAAATTGGGCGTGCAAAATTATTCAGCCCCTTTACTTTCAGTGCAGCAAACTCTCTCCAGAAGTTCAGTGAGGATCTCTGAATGATCCAATGTTGACCTAAATGACTAATGATGATAAATAGAATCCACCTGTGTGTAATCAAGTCTCCGTATAAATGCACCTGCACTGTGATAGTCTCAGAGGTCCGTTTAAAGCGCAGAGAGCATCATGAAGAACAAGGAACACACCAGGCAGGTCCGAGATACTGTTGTGGAGAAGTTTAAAGCCGGATTTGGATACAAAAAGATTTCCCAAGCTTTAAACATCCCAAGGAGCACTGTGCAAGCGATAATATTGAAATGGAAGGAGTATCAGACCACTGCAAATCTACCAAGACCTGGCCGTCCCTCTAAACTTTCAGCTCATACAAGGAGAAGACTGATCAGAGATGCAGCCAAGAGGCCCATGATCACTCTGGATGAACTGCAGAGATCTACAGCTGAGGTGGGAGACTCTGTCCATAGGACAACAATCAGTCGTATACTGCACAAATCTGGCCTTTATGGAAGAGTGGCAAGAAGAAAGCCATTTCTTAAAGATATCCATAAAAAGTGTCGTTTACAGTTTGCCACAAGCCACCTGGGAGACACACCAAACATGTGGAAGAAGGTGCTCTGGTCAGATGAAACCAAAATCGAACTTTTTGGCAACAATGCAAAACGTTATGTTTGGCGTAAAAGCAACACAGCTCATCACCCTGAACACACCATCCCCACTGTCAAACATGGTGGTGGCAACATCATGGTTTGGGCCTGCTTTTCTTCAGTAGGGACAGGGAAGATGGTTAAAATTGATGGGAAGATGGATGGAGCCAAATACAGGACCATTCTGGAAGAAAACCTGATGGAGTCTGCAAAAGACCTGAGACTGGGACGGAGATTTGTCTTCCAACAAGACAATGATCCAAAACATAAAGCAAAATCTACAATGGAATGGTTCACAAATAAACATATCCAGGTGTTAGAATGGCCAAGTCAAAGTCCAGACCTGAATCCAATCGAGAATCTGTGGAAAGAACTGAAAACTGCTGTTCACAAATGCTCTCCATCCAACCTCACTGAGCTCGAGCTGTTTTGCAAGGAGGAATGGGCAAAAATTTCAGTCTCTCGATGTGCAAAACTGATAGAGACATACCCCAAGCGACTTACAGCTGTAATCGCAGCAAAAGGTGGCGCTACAAAGTATTAACTTAAGGGGGCTGAATAATTTTGCACGCCCAATTTTTCAGTTTTTTATTTGTTAAAAAAGTTTGAAATATCCAATAAATTTCGTTCCACTTCATGATTGTGTCCCACTTGTTGTTGATTCTTCACAAAAAATTACAGTTTCATATCTTTATGTTTGAAGCCTGAAATGTGGCAAAAGGTCGCAAAGTTCAAGGGGGCCGAATACTTTCGCAAGGCACTGTATATTCTTTCCAAAAGGTACATCGATCTTTGACAGCAAACCCTATATAGTAGGCCCAGAAGATTTAGTGTACTGAATTTTAGTAATTCGGTATTGAATTGCAGTTTTAAATGACATTACATGAAATGAAAACAATCTAAAAAAAGACAATAATAAACAAATGTTTAGAAATATAAACAGTAGGCTACTTACCTCTTTGTGCCTTCCCTTAAATACCATACCAAATGCACCTTGTCCTAGGACATCTTTCATGCTGTACTCAAATTTCCCCACTGTCTCCATTTCCCTCTACTTGTGGATGCTGCAATTTGAAGGGAAAATATAAATGAGGCTCTAGGGATGTCTTCTAAGTAACCCCGGGTTGTTCCATTGTCAAACCCTCGACAGCTAGAAAGTTACCCCTTTTCCTCCCAATTCCGTGGGCTACCTTCGAGAAAAAGAAAAGTTGGTACAATCATGTGTGTCAGAGCTGTATCTCTGTCATTGTTTAAATGCTTGTGTTTTAGTTCCTGTGTGTGCCTGTGGGTGGGTGTCTGTGTGTGTCAACTGAGCGTATCAATCATCCATCCCATCCATTATCATTAACCGCTCAATCCTTTACAGGGTCGCAGTGAGCCGGAGCCTAACCCGGCAGACACAGGGCGCAAGGCGAGACTAGACCCTGGACGGGACACCAGTCCATCGCAGGGCACCACACACACTCACACACTGAGGGCAATTTAGAGTGACCAATCAACCTGAACAGCATGTCTTCAGACTGTGGGAGGAAACCGGAGTACCCGGAGAAAACCCACAATGCAAACACATTGGGGAGAACATGCAAACTCCACACAGACAGACCCCCTAGGCCAGAATCGCACCTAGGACCCTGGCACTGTGACACCCACCAGCAATGTTTTTGCGATATCTAATACTGATAGTCTGTACAGCCTATGTGCCAGAACATAATATTGTAATTAAAAACATGCAACACATTAAAAAATAACAAAATAAAAATGAATATACAATAAATAACATTTAAAAGTATGGATGAAATAAATAAAGCAAGGGTTAATATGACAATGATGTACTCATCCTAATTTTCTCAAATGAGCAGCTGATGGTTGGTGAGAATTTTTTTATTTTAAATTTTTGCAATTGTAATATTTACAGCTGGAATTAAAATGCAATCTTTAGTCACTATTTTATACCCTCAAGACCATACTCTGTTGGTTAGTATTTCTATAGAACTCTCTGTGAGCCCCCTTTGTTGAGTGGGGGCTATAGTCTCACTAGGTCCTTTTTCTGTCCTGGCCAAACGTATTCTAACATTATGAGTATTATTTAAAACTAAAAACAGCCTCTTTAAAATATGTGTCTCTGTGAGGAGAGAGTAAGGAGAGCTGAGCTGACAGGTAAAGTGCTCCAGGGGAAGGAGCGACCAGTTTTACTCCATGAAGCATTCGAGTCTTCATATCCCTACACTGTACTGTCTGTAAAGAGGGGAAACGCACTATTTACTGTGGTTACTTGTAATGCACATCCGTCCTTACAGTGTTATAAAATTGAACTTCCATTTACAGAAAACACTGCCACAAATTAAAAAAAAGATACAAAATATTGTTTATTTTATTGCGTATTGTATTATTATTCAAAATATACAGTCTAGAAATCTCATGATTTTTTTTTTTTTTTTACACAAATAGGCTATGTATTTCAGTGAAAAAAGCGCCAAAACAGTATTATTTTTCTATTTGAATAACTCCAAGATTTACTCAGCTACTTAAATGACTAAAACACTGAGAACGGCTCTTTTTGTGTCGAAACAAGTCTGTTATTGTTGTTCTCACAAATTGATTGAAATAACTTTAACAAACGGTTTGAGGTTACAATATTTTTGGACTTAAATCCGCTTTGTGCCTCCAACCCAACTACACCCGTCTGTTAATGCACCACAACCCACATCCCTTACGTAACACACTGGAACAGCACTATTTAAAAAAAAAAAAAACTCTGTCACACAGGAATTATAACTAAATACATTACCTTGTCTTGAGATTAGGAAAAGAAGCAGAATGTCTCTGTGACTCGATGCACTTTCTGAAGACTTGTGTGAAAAATATGTTCCGCATTTCGTTTTTATAGCTTGCTATATGTATTTTTATGGGAAATGTGACAAATCCACAAACCTGTTTGTCAGAAGCTGTTGTTTTGCTTTTACTTACAACCAGTCTTTCAAGATTAATTGAAACTATTTTCCATGGTAAAATTATGTTGGCCCAATTCTTCCGCTTTACCATTTATAGGGCACACATAAAATTTAAATTACTACAATTTTTCTTCGCTGATTGTATGAAAAAAAGGGCTCTAGACCAGAGTGTTGTGTTCAAATCCCAGGTGGATGAGACAGCTGCTGCTGTACCCTTGAGCAAAGGTACTTTACCTAGATTGCTCCAGTAAAAAAAAAAAAAAAAAAATGAATAAAATGGATACAACAATTGGTGAGTAAAAATTATTTGATATCTTGTAACAACTGTAAGCCACTCTGGCTGTAAGGCAACAGCGCTAACCACCACGCCCCGCCCCCTTTAAACTGATAAAGGTCTAAAACAAAAGAGATAACAGCTAGTCCCTGGAATGATAGCAATGAAGTTTGTTTTTACCGATCAAAAATACTCCTCAAGTGTCCGATCAAGAAAGCATTGCAAAATCACTTAAATGACAGGAAACTGAAACACAGTTACGCCAAGTGCTGGGTTAACTACCGAGCCAGCCCAGATCAGAGCTTAGTCTGCTGCTACATTAACACCAGATCCCCCCAACTGAGAAACTGATTGATAAAAGTATAAGTTAATGCTTTAAGTGAAAGAGTAGACCAATGCAGTATTTGCAGATGTCAGTGACATGGCTGTGTCTGTTTAACTCTTGACTCGCTTTCTGTTCTGCTCATGGTCATATTCAATCAAGAGATTTAGTAACTTGTCCAATACCGGCTAATAAGGACCTTTTGCAAATGAGGCCCCGCATTGCTAAGAATTAAGCCAACACCCTGTTTCCATAGAACAATACATGGCTTCAGGGTAAAGACAAGTTCTAACAGAAATGCAATGGCTGCTGAGAAAGAAGTTCAATCAACTTGTTTTTTTTGTTTTTTTACTGGAGGAATCTAAGTAAAATACCTTGCTGAAGGCTACAGCAACAGTGTGTCTCCCCCATCTGGGTTAATAATTGTAAAGGCTATTGATTCTGAAATGTGCTAACAATTAGATTTACTCTGAATTGTTTTCATTTTGATGCAATCTGTAGCGCGTAACTTCTTATCGAGTTAGAAATCAGAAATGTGCATATAAGGCAGGCGTGGGCGAGCAATGCAGCACTTCCTGTTCTTTGGTATTCCCCCTTGGTGTTTGATTAGTTTAATTTGCAATAGTAAAGGACCAGAATAAGGGTGTCTGTCAGTCATTTTAAACAAAATGTATGTGTGACAGAAAAACAATAAATTCTGGTTTGAAATCTCTCTCCTGACCAGGTGAGTGTGGAGTAATGGTTAGTGCTCTGGACTCTTGACCGGAGGGTTGTGGGTTCAATCCCCAGTGAGGGACACTGCTGTTGTACCCTTGAGCAAGGTACTTTACCTAGATTGCTCCAGTAAAAACCCAACTGTATAAATGGGTAATTGTATGTAAAAATAATGTGATATCTGTATAATGTGAAATAATGTATAATGTGATATCTTGTAACAATTGTAAGTCGCCCTGGATAAGGGCATCTGCTAAGAAATGAATAATAATAATAATAAATAGCAAAAGGAGAAGGGTCTGGATGGGCTGGCCTGACAGTTCGTTTCCGGGGCCGGGAAGCCTGGAAGGAAGTGAGACTCTGTTGCTGGAAGGTAAACGAGGTAGCAGCTGCAAGTAATAAACACAGATGCAATTGTTTACCAAGGGGTCATGCGGGATAGCATTTAGGGGCCAGAGAAACACTAATCTTTTCCTTCGCTTGGGTTGTGTGCATGACCTAGAAGGACGTAGAGCCGCAGTAGTTACTGCCTGTGAGGAAAGAGTATTCGTGAGTGAGTGTTTGTTTGTTTGGTCTTGTCAGTAATTGTCTTGTTTATTCAATCACCAGACGGCTAAACACGTTCCAGAGCTGTCGCTAAAGGCCAGCAATAAAACCCGGAACAGCACTTCACTGTATTGTCACTATAAACTGTATCACCCACCACGAGCACTACAGCGCGCACCCAGGACTGGTGACCGCGTTTGTACAAGAGATACGTGTGTTTATTGTTTGGGACTGTAACACTGTTCTTATCTCCGTGCAATACACATCGTTGTGTATTTCCGGGCTTTATTATTTGGTTGCCAGACCTGGATTATAAAATAAAACCCCTTTCCAAACCAGATTACAATTGTTTGTGGTTTCTCCTGCACTGCATCACCGCTACACCTATTCACAATCACTAGCCACTTTGCCTCAATCAGTCTCTCTTTTTGTTGGTTCTGTACCATTCAAACCTAGTGGAGATTTTCTCAGTGATTTGACTTTTCTAACCGTCTCTCCTCTAACCGTCTTCTTCTCTTCAATCAGATACTTGTCAGCTCACACTGGACCCTAACACTGCATATAGAAAGCTCTGTCTGTCTGAAGGGAACAGAAAGGTGACATGGGGAGAGACCCAGCAATATCCTGATCACTTAGAGAGATTTAATTACTATCTCCAAGTGCTTTGCATAGAGGTTTTGTCTGGGACTCGCTGTTACTGGGAGATTGAGTGCAGTGGGGAATGGGCTGATATAGGAGTCACATATAAAGGAATCAGCAGGAAAGGATGGGATCATTCCTGTTTCCTTGGATTCAATGACAAGTCCTGGAGTTTGTCCTGCTCTGGTTCCAGTTACACTGCCTGGCACAATAACAATCACACTGGAATAACTGCCCCCTGCTCCCCCAGAATAGGCGTGTATCTGGACTTTAATGCCGGCACGCTGTCCTTTTATGGTGTCTCTGACACAATGACCCTCCTGCACAGATTCCAAACCACATTCACTGAGCCGCTCTATCCTGGATTTGAGCTTGATTATAATTCCACTGTAACAATCTGCCAGCTGAACTAGACTGTGTTGTAAGAAAACCTTTGTATTGAACTCCCTGTCTGTCCTCTCCACTCCTCGAGTGAAGGGAATGTTCAATCTGACACAACTTTGGATGAAAGTTAGGGGGTAAAACGGCGCCACCTGCAGAGCGAAACGAGGTGAATTATTTGTTTGTTTGTTTTTTTAGCAATGAATGGGTTTCACATGAATCATGTTGATTGTCCCTATATGTGAGGCAAAGTAAAACTGTTGATTAGACAGAAGTACGTATCAGCCTAATAACAAGGAATAATACATTCCCTTGGCAGCCCGCAGTTTAGCGAATCCATCTTATTAATATTCCAATGTGCACGGGCAAGCGCCTCGTCATTTTTCATGGCTGGCTGTGACCCTGTATATATACAGCTGTAGTCAAAAGTTTACATACTTTAGTTTACAAAACTATTGCTTCAAAAATGTTTTCCTATAATTATTTGTTTTTGAGAAATTTCTAGAAATTATACATTTCCATTGGGGTATGTAAACTTTTGACTACAACTGTGTGTATATATATATATATATATATATATATATATATATATATATATATATATACAATAGTTTTAAAGTATTACCAATATTTTTAAGCAAAGTACTAAGCTGTATGATACACAGCCTTTAGTGTTTACATCACTGTTACTAAACATTGTAACAATAACACGCATCAATATCTGTGGATATGACGTGCATTGCATTATGGGTAGTGTATTACTTTGGGCTACAAATGGAGCACTTTCTAAAAGGCACAGTCTGGTAACAAGGCGTTATTGGAAATGAGAATATGTTCTCAAGGGTTTCACTTGTTTTACTAAAGTTTTAAAAATGGCATCAATAGTCAGGGCTGTAACAGTTTTTAAAAAGGTGAAATTAAGTTTGCTTTATTGTATGTTATTTTTTAATATTTTTTTCTTATTCTTTGATTTCCATAAAATATGGCAAACATTTTTGTTCTGATTTTTTTCAGTTTGTTTATGTGATTTAATAAAACATTGAATTTAACTAACTGTGACTTTTTCTTATTTATTAATACTCGTCAACACTGTTTTTCATTAAAAAGTCTTTGCCGCAGAATTTGACAAGTTCTTTGCAGAGAAACGCGCTTTTCTCTTTGCAGATTTCAGGAAATTTGACTGCAGATTTCAGTGGGGACCTTCCCAAAACAATGGGTTTATACTGCCATCTAGTGGCTGGAAATAAAAACCGGTTTTCACTGTTTTTGCAATGGTGCTGGATTCAAAATGTGCTTCTCTTTTCAGAAGCGCCAAAATTACGTCACGTAAAACACGACTGCTCGCCTCCTCCTTTCTTATGAATATTAAGCAAGCCCCCGTAATGAATATTAAAAGTGAATCAAATAGGCGTATATTAAAATGAACGTGTTTATTTATAATATAAATGTGGAGTAGTGGTGAGGGCTCTCGAATCTTGACCGGAGGGTCGTGGGTTCAATCCCAGGTGGGGGACACTGCTGCTGTACCCTTGAGCAAGGTACTTTACCTAGTTTGCTCCAGTAAAAACCCAACTATATAAATGGGTAATTTTATGTAAAAATAATGTGTAAAAATTATTGTAATTGTATGTAAAAATAATGTGATATCTTTTAACAATTGTAAGTCGCCCTGGATAAGGGTGTCTGCTAAGAAATAAATAAATAATAATAATAATAAGTATCTTAAGTTAACTTTGAAGAATTTGAATGGATGTATTAGTAACCAAATTGATGAAATCATAGTCTGTTATATAATTGCAATAACTGAATGATTAATATTCATGATAAATCTACATTAATGATTACGGTATAGTAAGCAAACTTGTTAAATTTGCAGACGACACAAACATAGGAGGAGTGGTACTATGATCTAGACAGCATTCAGAACTGGGGAGATTTATGGCAAATTACATTTAATAGAGAAAAGTGTAAAGTACTGCACGCAGGCTATAAAAATGTGCATTATAAATATCATATGGGAGTGTGGCAAAGTGGTGAGTGGATACAGGTGAGTGCAGTGCAGGTACGAATCACACAGACAATTACTAACAGGTGCAAGGATGTTTATTGATAAATTACAATGTCCAGAGCCTTAAATGCAAATACCTGTAAATAATAATGTTGGAAGTGATTACAGCGGCGTGTATCACTTCGGTTTTTGTAAACACGTACGCTACCCACCTATTTATATCCTCGCTCATGACCCCTAAGTTAACGAGCGCATCCGCTCCTCCAATCCTCTGATGCCACGCTGTTTACCGTCGGGGTCATTGAGTTTGGATACCGTAGCTCCGTCCCTCTCCTAAATGACTGACTTCCACCTACCCTATGGAATAAATTGTCTTGCCATTTAGTTAAGGGTACTCTGTTCCCTTTACACAGTGCCCTCACAGGTCGAGAGGGAGATCTAACACCAAGAATTATTCGATCTCTGTCACAGGGAGATACTGAAATTGAAGAAGGAATCTATGAAAAAGACCTAGGAGTTTATGTTGACTCAGAAATGTCTTCATCTAGACAATATGGGGAAGCTATAAAAAAGGACAACAAGATGCTCGGATATATTGTGAAAAGTGTTGAATTTAAATCAAGGGAAGTAATGTTAAAACTTTACAATGCATTAGTAAGACCTCAACTAGAATATTATGTTCAGTTCTGGTCACCTCGTTACAAAAAGGATATTGCTGCTCTAGAAAGAGTGCAAAGAAGAGCAACCAGAATTATCTCGGGTTTAAAAGGCATGTCATATGCAGACAGACTAAAATAATTGAATCTGTTCAGTCTTGAACAAAGAAGACTACACTGTGATTTGATTGAAGCATTAAAAAATCCTAAAGGTTACTGACAATGTCGACCCAGGGGACTTTTTCAACCTGAAAAAAGAAACACAGACCAGGGGTCACAAATGGAGATTAGATAAAGGGGCATTCAGAACAGACAACAGGAGCCACTTTTTTACAGAGAATTGTGAGGGTCTGTAACCAAGTCCCCAGTAATGTTGTTGAAGCTGACATCCTGGGATCCTTCAAGAAGCTGCTTGATGGGATTCTGGGATCAATAAGCTACTAACAACCAAACAAGCAAGATGGGCTGAATGGCCTTCTCTCGTTTGTAAACTTTCTTATGTTCTTAAGTTTTTAAATGTAAAGGTCAATTACTACCCCCCCCCCCATTTAGCATATCTTGATAATATAACTGGGATAGTAAGTTATGTTACACAGCAGAGTCTGCAGGACTTGGGTTAATATAGAGCTGACTTATTCACCCAGTCAGTAAACAAGACAAATATGAAACTGTTTTCTTATTCTTCTAAAATAAATGAAACAATAAATGCATATATTTCTAAAGCCAAATCCATGTTATTATTATTATTATTATTATTATTATTATTATTATTATTATTATTATTATTATTATTATTATTTATTTCTTAGCTGACGCCCTTATCCAGGGCCACTTACAATTGTTACAAGATATCATATTATTTTTACATACAATTACCCATTTATACAGTTGGGTTTTTACTGGAGCAGTCTAGGTAATGTACCTTGCTCAAGGATACAGCAGCAGTGTCCTCACCGGGGATTGAACCCATGACCCTCCGGTCAAGAGTTAACTAATGTATTCATGTTGCTAATGATTAGCCTGTGTAATAAATAATACATTCCTTACTCAAGTTTGTGTTTTATTGTCTTATCAATATTGAACAATCCATTTTCTACAAATTGAGAAAAAATCTGATGTTTTATAATGTTTAACTGGTGACCCTGAAATAAGCCAATAGGTTACTAAAAATATGAATTAAACTAAACAACTCAAATATCAACAGAAACGTATTTGTTAATAATTAATTATACAAGAGTGTAATGTTGGGGTTTGGTTCTGGGGTCTGATGGAGTCGCTTCACTTTTCTGGTCAACGACATGTATGCCTACAGTTATACCTGCTTCTAAAATGCGGTCTCATATACAGTCTATGCAGGCGGCTGATGAAAAATACATATCGATTCGTCAAATGAGTTCCTCCTTTGCATGTGGTGAAAACAGCTTGGACTGTTTTTTCTACTTTGGGAGGAAAAATACGAACCGTGGCCGCTAGATGGCACTAAATTCCACAATTTCAGAATAAAGAAAAGCTGAACCACAAAGCAAAGGCGTGTTTCAGACATGTTCAGATAACAACAAAAGATAGCGGTGCGTAAAAAAAAAAAAAGAAAGTTCAATATCTCACACGGACCCACATAGGGAAATATCAGATCTAAAATATACATACAAATACAGTTTTTCTTAACATGTCAATGTATTTATATGTCAGTAAATAAAAAGGCATTATTGCTTATTAGTACAAATCATGTTTCCTCCCTGCTCTTGATAATATGGGGCGCCAGGTGTAATAAAAAATGCACAAATATTAACCAGGTGTTGTTTTTTTTCCCGGATTTAACTTTTAAAAAATCCAGTTTTATCTTAATACATACACTTTAACAAGACATATTTCAACTTTTTGAAATGTGTACTTTCAGATATCATTTAACATTGTTGAAAACGCGTATCACAAATTCAACATTTAAAGACAACATGACAATTAAATCTGAATAAAATGCTTCAATGTTTAAATCTTGTTTTTTTTTACTCTTGGCAAGTCAACATTCAGCTGACATGTTAAATCTGGGAATCTAACAAATAATTCTGTGAAAAAATACATGGAACATAAATCTTTATTTTACACTTGGCATCAACATTTAGCGAACAGATAAATCCGAAAATGACACCTCCAACACTGAGACATTGTCGCCCCCTGCTGGGAAAAACAAAGAACTGCAGTTAATTGCAATTTCAGATCTCTACACAGATTCAGCTGAAAATCAATTCTATGCATTTGCCACTAAGTAGTATAGCACTTGTTTGAGTTTAAAGACAAAGCAGTATGTCAGCTAGAGTTTCTGGGATATCAGATTTAACTGAATTAACCAAATCTCCTCACCACATATCTGAGAGAGGAAAGAAATACTAAGCAATGTGTTTGATCGCTATTAAAATACAAAGTCTATTCATGTGTTTCTTTAGAACAATCTAAATATGAAGTCTTTCAGCATTAAGTTGTGATGTTAATTTTGTTAATTATTATTATTATTATTATTATTATTATTATTATTATTATTATACCATACATTTTATCACCAAGTATTTGTGATTTGATTGACTCTTGTTATGTTAATTGGTAAATATGTAAATTTCAACATTACAAGAGCCAATCAAATCGCGTGAAAGCAGGAAGCGGGCTGAGCTCATTTGCATAGAACCTCCAGATTTAGCTAGCCAGTTAAATATTTAGCTCAATGTTAAATCTTGTTAAGAGATTTAAGATTTAGTTAAATATTTACCTAAATGTTAAATCTTGTAACTAGATTTATAAATTATTTCGGAATGCACACATTTAAAACAATATTTATTTATTTTCACAACATTTGTAAATCTGGGGAAAAAATACAAGATTTAACTTAATTCTACACATGGCATCACATCAGTTACACCTGATTATGAAAAGGAAACATTCAAATGAGAGCAATACATTAAAACTGGTTAAACAAAAAAGAGAAAACATACAGATAACTATTGATATGAAATACAATGCTGTCTCACAAAAGAGACAAATAAATATATAGCATTGGAATACAAAACTAGTAACTTTAGTAAAATTAGCCACAGCAGTGAGTTTTTACAGGCACGTCCTTAAGAACCGCAAGTTCATTATTTGAAAGAGTATTGTAAGTATGTATACAATCACGTGTTCTACATCATATACAAAGTAGGAGTGCTGCGGTGGGGAGTGTTGAGGAGGGGGTGCTGTTAATGAGAAGTGATGGATTGAGAGTATACAGTGTGGAGTGGGGAGTGTTGAGGAGGGGGTGCTGTTAATGAGAAGTGATGGATTGAGAGTATACAGTGTGGAGTGGGGAGTGTTGAGGAGGGGGTGCTGTTAATGAGAAGTGATGGATTGAGAGTATACAGTGTGGAGTGGGGAGTGTTGAGGAGGGGGTGCTGTTAATGAGAAGTGATGGATTGAGAGTATACAGTGTGGGGTGGGGAGTGTTGAGGAGGGGGTGCTGTTAATGAGAAGTGATGGATTGAGAGTATACAGTGTGGGGTGGGGAGTGTTGAGGAGGGGGTGCTGTTAATGAGAAGTGATGGATTGAGAGTATACAGTGTGGGGTGGGGAGTGTTGAGGAGGGGGTGCTGTTAATGAGAAGTGATGGATTGAGAGTATACAGTGTGGGGTGGGGAGTGTTGAGGAGGGGGTGCTGTTAATGAGAAGTGATGGATTGAGAGTATACAGTGTGGGGTGGGGAGTGTTGAGGAGGGGGTGCTGTTCATGAGAAGTGATGGATTGAGAGTATACAGTGTGGGGTGGGGAGTGTTGAGGAGGGGGTGCTGTTAATGAGAAGTGATGGATTGAGAGTATACAGTGTGGGGTGGGGAGTGTTGAGGAGGGGGTGCTGTTAATGAGAAGTGATGGATTGAGAGTATACAGTGTGGGGTGGGGAGTGTTGAGGAGGGGGTGCTGTTAATGAGAAGTGATGGATTGAGAGTATACAGTGTGGGGTGGGGAGTGTTGAGGAGGGGGTGCTGTTAATGAGAAGTGATGGATTGAGAGTATACAGTGTGGGGTGGGGAGTGTTGAGGAGGGGGTGCTGTTAATGAGAAGTGATGGATTGAGAGTATACAGTGTGGGGTGGGGAGTGTTGAGGAGGGGATGCTGTTAATGAGAAGTGATGGATTGAGAGTATACAGTGTGGGGTGGGGAGTGTTGAGGAGGGGGTGCTGTTAATGAGAAGTGATGGTTTGAGAGTATACAGTGTGGGGTGGGGAGTGTTGAGGAGGGGGTGCTGTTAATGAGAGGTGATGGATTGAGAGTATACAGTGTGGGGTGGGGAGTGTTGAGGAGGTGGTGCTGTTAATGAGAATGTTTAGTGTTTATGGGTTAATTGATTTTATGATGTATCTATTTTTGTGAATTGAAACCGGTAAATTTGTATTTCACTGTCACTGTATTAATTGTGTTATGTGTGTGGATATTATGTTCTGTCTGGGGGTTAGTGGATTGTGAGCTTTGTTTACAGGATCTACCTCATTGCCGTTATTCTTTACGGTGCTGTCATTTTCATTTTTATAAATTTTAAACTTGTTCATTCATCTGCCTCAACCATTTTGTTCTGTGCTGCTAATATTTTGGTTTTTTGCCAATTGTTGATTTATATATTGTGTTAATGGTGTTATGTTATATGGGGTTTCTTTGCTTTGAGTGTATTGATTTGTTGAATAGTTTATTTATTTTTTATTTTGTTTTACACTGTGTTGTGATACTATTGGGAAGGTGTGTAATTGAGCTGTTTGGTCTGCTTACTTTTAATTTAGTTCTATATTGTATTGATGTGTTAAGTGAAGTATTGCTTAGAATCTGTTATTGACATTGTCTACTCCTCCTCCTCCTCCTCCCCTTTTTTCTTTTTTAAATGGTATACTGTTTTCTTATTAAAGATATAATTGATTTAACAATTTTTGTCTGCATATTTGTCCTATCTGAGATTGGCTGTCCAATTAAAAGAAGCCTGGCCCTGGGTATTACATATATGACACAGATAAGGAGATGTGGTCCCTTTTATTGGACTAAATAAACATTAATTATTAATATTATATATTTCTTAGCAGACGCCCTTATCCAGGGCGACTTACAATTGTTACAAGATATCACATTATTTTTACATACAATTCCCCATTTATACAGTTGGGTTTTTATTGGAGCAATCTAGGTAAAGTACCTTGCTCAAGGGTACAGCAGCAGTGTTCCCACCTGGTATTGAACCCACAACCCTCCGGTCAAGAGTCCAGAGCACTATCCACTACTCCACACTGCTGCCCACAATTAATCATAAGCTTTCAGTCCTTCAAAGGTCTCTTCTTCAGATGAAAGTAGGACACTGATGTTTACATTCAAAGGTGGCATCAGAATTTTAACAGAAAAGAATCCGTTTTGAATCGCTACTAATTATAATGCAAGGGGAAAGAAGTTGTGATGAAAAAAAAACAGGATTAGTGGCTGCATAAAAAACAATGACAATAACAAAGACTAAATTAATAAAATTGCTGCGATTTACAGCATTTTGAAAGCTTCCCAATCAATTTTTAATTGTAATACTATGGTTTTTCCTTAATGTGTATATAATTTTGGAAATTTTTAAATTTCGTTTGCTTTGCATTTCAACCCCGACAGTTACAGTTCCTACCAGTAGATTATGTTGGTTAATTCAGTTAGCTTTAGCTGAAAAGCGTTTGGAGGAAATACAAATGTCACACCATAACTGTAAAAAGCAACGTACATGCTTTGAAGTTAATGTACTGTAGATTATTGTGAGTGTTTTGAAAGTATGTAGTGTGAGATTTTTAAAAAGCAACGTACATGCTTTGAAGTTAACGTAGAAGTAGAATGGTATGATCAGTGTTTTGAATATACGGTTTTTTTTTTTGTTTGTTTTTTGCGTGAGTGATATGAGCGCATTACACCTGTATTGTAAAATATCGCTGTGATGTATCTTGACGTCACGTCCCAGCTGCCACATCCATGCTTTTTTTTACCTGTCTCACACTTCCTCATTTGGAAAAGCGTCGTTAAAGCGCCATTGTACTGGAGAGGTGGCTGCAGTTTTCATCCCGGTGCCGGTGAGTTGAAAACATTACTGTTTTATTAAGGTATACGGCGATGTGATAAATACCAGACTGTATCGAAATAAAAATAAATAAAGTTTTATTAGGTTGTCAAAGAAAATAAAAAAAAGTTTACTTTCGGTTTCAGGTGCAAAAGAGCTGCACAAACCCAGTTGTTACAAGTCGTAGTTTTTATAAACTTATATGATAAAATAAAGATGTTTAAAAAAAAAAAAAAAAAAAAAAAATCTCGACGTTGCCAGCTTTGTTCAATCGGTTAGTCTGTATTAGTAACCTTGTCCGCGGCTCATTTACATTTGCCAGGAGTATCTAAATACGATAAAAGTGCACTGAGAATCAAAAGTGTATTCTGACAGTCGAACTTGACTGTTTCATATCGACCCCTTCTCCAGACTGGTCTTTGATTCTGTGGTGGAAAACATTCTGTCGTTTTCCGACAGGTGGAAAGGGTGAAATGAACATGAAAGTGGCGGAGAAACGAACCTATATGTAAATGAGGAAAGTCGTATGGTAATGACGCAAATAACAGTTGTTAATCATTCCAGGATGTCAAACAAAATGCACATCTTTGAAAGGTAGAATAGGCAGAGTAAACGGAACAGAGGTGCTGGGTAAGGAGAAAGATAGATTGAAGAGCAGGGCGAGTAATGGAAGAAATAAATGAAGCATCAGAACAGAGAGAATCAAATACACTGTACACACTACAGAACAGAGAGAATCAAATACACTGTACACACTACAGAACAAGAGAATCAAATACACTGTTCAGACTACAGAACAGAGAGAATCAAATACACTGTACACACTACAGAACAGAGAGAATCAAATACACTGTACACACTACAGAACAAGAGAATCAAATACACTGTACACACTACAGAACAAGAGAATCAAATACACTGTTCACACTACAGAACAGAGAGAATCAAATACACTGTACACACTACAGAACAAGAGAATCAAATACACTGTACACACTACAGAACAAGCGAATCAAATACACTGTACACACTACAGAACAAGAGAATCAAATACACTGTACACACTACAGAACAAGAGAATCAAATACACTGTACACACTACAGAACAAGAGAATCAAATACACTGTACACACTACAGAACAAGAGAATCAAATACACTGTACACACTACAGAACAGAGAGAATCAAATACACTGTACACACTACAGAACAAGAGAATCAAATACACTGTACACACTACAGAACAGAGAGAATCAAATACACTGTACACACTACAGAACAAGAGAATCAAATACACTGTACACACTACAGAACAAGAGAATCAAATACAGTGTACACACTACAGAACAAGAGAATCAAATACACTGTACACACTACAGAACAAGAGAATCAAATACACTGTACACACTACAGAACAAGAGAATCAAATACACTGTACACACTACAGAACAAGAGAATCAAATACACTGTACACACTACAGAACAAGAGAATCAAATACACTGTACACACTACAGAACAAGAGAGTCAAATACACTGTACACACTACAGAACAAGAGAATCAAATACACTGTACACACTACAGAACAAGAGAATCAAATACACTGTACACACTACAGAACAAGAGAATCAAATACACTGTACACACTACAGAACAAGAGAATCAAATACACTGTACACACTACAGAACAAGAGAATCAAATACACTGTACACACTACAGAACAAGAGAATCAAATACACTGTACACACTACAGAACAAGAGAATCAAATACACTGTACACACTACAGAACAAGAGAATCAAATACACTGTACACACTATAGAACAAGAGAATCAAATACACTGTACACACTACAGAACAAGAGAATCAAATACACTGTACACACTACAGAACAGAGAGAATCAAATACACTGTACACACTACAGAACAAGAGAATCAAATACACTGTACACACTACAGAACAAGAGAATCAAATACACTGTACACACTACAGAACAGAGAGAATCAAATACACTGTACACACTACAGAACAAGAGAATCAAATACACTGTACACACTACATAACAAGAGAATCAAATACACTGTACACACTACAGAACAGAGAGAATCAAATACACTGTACACACTACAGAACAAGAGAATCAAATACACTGTACACACTACAGAACAAGAGAATCAAATACACTGTACACACTACAGAACAGAGAGAATCAAATACACAGTACACACTACAGAACAAGAGAATCAAATACACTGTACACACTACAGAACAAGAGAATCAAATACACTGTACACACTACAGAACAAGAGAATCAAATACACTGTACACACTACAGAACAAGAGAATCAAATACACTGTACACACTACAGAACAAGAGAATCAAATACACTGTTCACACTACAGAACAGAGAGAATCAAATACACTGTACACACTACAGAACAAGAGAATCAAATACACTGTACACACTACAGAACAAGAGAATCAAATACACTGTACACACTACAGAACAAGAGAATCAAATACACTGTTCACACTACAGAACAGAGAGAATCAAATACACTGTACACACTACAGAACAAGAGAATCAAATACACTGTACACACTACAGAACAAGAGAATCAAATACACTGTACACACTACAGAACAAGAGAATCAAATACAGTGTACACACTACAGAACAAGAGAATCAAATACACTGTACACACTACAGAACAAGAGAATCAAATACACTGTACACACTACAGAACAAGAGAATCAAATACACTGTACACACTACAGAACAAGAGAATCAAATACACTGTACACACTACAGAACAAGAGAATCAAATACACTGTACACACTACAGAACAGAGAGAATCAAAGACACTGTACACACTACAGAACAAGAGAATCAAATACACTGTACACACTACAGAACAAGAGAATCAAATACACTGTACACACTACAGAACAAGAGAATCAAATACACAGTACACACTACAGAACAAGAGAATCAAATACACGGTACACACTACAGAACAGAGAGAATCAAATACACTGTACACACTACAGAACAAGAGAATCAAATACACAGTACACACTACAGAACAAGAGAATCAAATACACTGTACACACTACAGAACAAGAGAATCAAATACACTGTACACACTACAGAACAAGAGAATCAAATACACTGTACACACTACAGAACAAGAGAATCAAATACACTGTACACACTACAGAACAAGAGAATCAAATACACTGTACACACTATACATTTCAGTTATACTGTCCGGGAGCCAATTGAGCATTTCCAATCAGTCCTAATCAATAGATAAGTAAGATGCAGAAGCTTGAGATTATGCATGGATACTAAAGGGAATGTGTCTTGTGGGATGCAATGCCCAGTTTGTATTAAAAAAAAACCGTATATGACACACCGAGTGTACTAAAAGAGTCTTTATTAAGCACAACTGAACAAAATTACAAAAACGTTTAATAACGCGAGTTAACAAAAAATATGCTGGAGTTTCACAATACTTGGTCAGAAAGGAGAGCCTTAATGTTACATTAACTCCAAATAAACTGTACAGGAATAACAGAAAGAGGGGCGTTTGATTCTTGTTTTTAAAATGTCTTTACTTACCTTCTTATTATTATACTTACACTTGTTCTACACACAAAACATTGACTGTGCTAATGGAACAGCGGATTAGTATACAACTGAACAGAATCTTAATAATGGGATTAATAACTGAACAGAACTAAGCTTGGAGAAAGAAACCATGCCTAGGTTTTCGGATATGGTGTTACCTGAACCCTGTAAAGTGACTCATTCTTTTTCATTGACCGGAACGCCTTAGCCCTGACACTACATCGATTCTCCAGCTAATGACCTCACTTCTGTCAGAACACATTCAAAAGAAAATAAACAAAACATGTACAGGGCTCCTCACCCTGTTACAGCCTCTTTATTATTATTATTATTTATTTATTTAGCAGACGCCTTTATCCAAGGCGACTTACAGAGACTAGGGTGTGTGAACTATGCATCAGTTACAGAGTCACTTATAACTATGTCATGCTGTAAATGGTTCATGTTCAATCAGAAAGTATCTGAGTTTTTTATAAGCACAAGTTTCAAACGCCAATAAGACCACATTTAATGGGTAGAATATATTAATGTCGATTACAGCTGCTTGCCTAACAATAACTTTAATATATATTTAAGGAAAAATTACTATTTAATATTATTTTTAATGTAAAAAAGTAAACTACTGGTCCATACTTATTTCTTGTTTTTATCCTTATATACAACACCATCTCAAATGTATAGCCTTCAAGAACTTGAAGGATATACATGGACTTCAATTGCCAGCATCTTAAACATAAGTGTTTGCACTTTGTTTAACCACAGGGCACAGCTTGGTCTCTTGGCAAATGAGTCATTTAGTAATATTTCTGATGATGAGCTGGACTCCCTTATCCAACAAGTGCTTTCTTCAACGGCCAATGTTGGTGAAACCTATGTTTCTGGAAGCATTCAAAGTCATGGTCTAAAGGTTCAGAGACGAAGAATACGCGAACGCCTCCGTGTCATAGATCCAGTTGGGAGAGCAATTAGATGAAGACAGGCCATTCGAAGGATAATTTACAACATTCGCATACCCAGTCAACTCTGGTGAGAGCTTTTTTCTTAACAGACATTCTGCTTAGGCCTGGATTTTTATCAAAATTAGTATTGCCCAATATAAAATATTCAAATATTTAAAAAAAATATTGACAGCGGGGAATCCTTGGGCAGACCCCATAAGTATATAGCAGGCAGGCTGAGGGAGCCATGAAGTGTAGGATGGGGACCCGGGCCGTGCAGGTAGTGACGGTCGGGGTAATGCTGCCGAGTGCAGCACCTTTTCTTAGTAGTTTTTGATTACTGTGTTTTATTTTCTCTTTTTGATTTCGCCTTTTGTTATTATTATTATTTGAGAGCACCTGTGAGTGCGTCAACGGGACTGTTTACCTGTGGGTATTTCTGTGGTCCTGTCTACCATCGCTGGTATTCAGGCCATGGACAACAGACAAAAACCCCAAGGACAAAAAACCCAAAAGTAATAAATAAAACTAGGCACCTGTGCGGTGTTGTCAAATACACTTCTGTCTCTCGTGTCAGTGAATACCCACACCCTTCCACAGGGAACGAGAACCAGTTCTTTACTAAACATGGGACTTTCCCTGCTGTTTTTCCACAATGCTGAACTCGAACTATGACGAAAGAAAAAATAATTTGTATTTTTAGAATTAAAATACACCTAACCCTGTGAGGCTCGCAAACATTTCAAGAGATGAGACATTGGTGTTTGGGATTCTCTGCTATATAGGGTTATATGATTTGTGCCACAAACCACATGATATATTATTAATGATGCTGGTAATAACATTGCTTACAGAATTAAGATAATTAGTAGGTAGGGACTTTTGTTAATAATAATAATAATAATAATAATAATAATAATAATAATAATAATAATAATAATAATAATAATACACACAGGAGCGCACCTGCACTGTATGCCATTCTGTTTCAAAGACACCTTCCTCACTTAATAGCATTGTAGAGTTTTGTATAAAATAAGATGTATGATGAATTTTCTGACACACCGTTTATTTGGGGAAATGTTGTGAAAGTTTCTAATTTGATTGGAACAAATCTGTCATTTCATTCTAAGTTAGCTTTCATTTATTAAAGAGATAAGCTAAGACTGCTATTTATGGCTATTACTGAGTGTCCTTAAACTTTGATATTTTTTCAGAATATTTGAAAAGTACTGGAAATAGTTGTTAAACCTCAGATTTCTTGGGGGTCTAAAACTGAATAAATAATTTGTGTGAAGAAATCTAGTTCTGAGTGTTCTGAGCTTCTCTGGACAAATTATTAGGACACTGTTACACAGCACATGAAAGAACAAACAAGAAATCAAACTGCTAATGCTACAAACATGCTGACAAGCAATTCAGACACTTCACTGATTCTCTTTATTAATGTGCACTATTTATTTGAAGAGCTTGCTAGTTGTGTCTCTGTACAGCAGCTCCACACATACAGGAACATGCCAGTGCTGTGTGTGACAGAGAGTGTTCTTTCAGCACAGCATGACAACAAGAGGAGAAAACGAATCCAGGGCTTCACATGGAAGGCTTTCATTTCTAAGAGGAACAAACTGTTCTTTGTCTTTAACAGGGCAGGGAATCATGGCTGCAAAACAAGAGGCTGAAGAAACTGTTTCTAAAGATCTGCACAGCCCCTCTGAGCTGAGGATCGTGCTGCTTGGGGGACGCTGGGCTGGGAAGAGTGAAGCAGGAAACACCATCCTGGACAGAGAGGAGTTTAGATCTGGATTCAGCCGCTCTGCAGTAACTAGGAAGTGTGAGAAGAGAACAGGAGAAGTGGCTGGGAGACGGGTCACTGTGGTCGACACTCCAGACTTCTTAGACACAGACCGGGTCGAGATTGACAGATGTGTGTCTCTGTCTGCCCCGGGACCCCACGCTTTCCTCCTGGTGATACCCGTGTTTCCAAAAGAAACTAATGACACTCACTGTGAGTCTATATTAATAAAGGATTGCAAATCATTTGATAAAGTCCAGCAGCTGAATAAAGTGCAAGAGCTGTTTGGTGAGGGAGCTGTGAGGAACATGATGATCCTTTTCACCCGTGGGGATTATCTGGAAGGCAGGTCGATTGAGCAGTACATTTATGAAGATGGTGAGGAGCAGCGTGTTCAGAAATGTGGGAACAGGTATCATGTTATCAGCAATGTGGACAGGAGCGATCACACTCAGGTCACACAGCTCCTGGACAAGATAGACAACATGGTGAAGAGAACTGGAGGCTGCTACCTCCCAAATGAGATTTACCAGGAGGTAGAAGAAAGGATTAGACTAAAGGAACAGGAACTGAATGAGAAACACAAAGAGGAACTGAGCAAAAAAGAAGAGGTGATGTATGAGAAATATGAGGAGGAACAGTGTAAGAGAGAAAAGGAAATGAAAAAGAAATATGAGAAGGATAAATGTAGGAGAGAAGAGGAGATGAAACAGAAATATGAGGAGGAACAGAGTAGGAGAGAAGAGGAGATGAAACAGAAATATGAGGAGGAACAGAGTAGGAGAGAAGAGGATGTAAAACAAAAATATAAGAAGGAACAGAGTAGGAGAGAAGAGGATATAAAACAGAAATATAAGGAGGAACAGAGTAGGAGAGAAGAGGATGTAAAACAAAAATATAAGAAGGAACAGAGTAGGAGAGAAGAGGATATAAAACAGAAATATAAGGAGGAACAGAGTAGGAGAGAAGAGGAGATGAAACAGAAATATGAGGAGGAACAGTGTAGGAGAGAAGAGGAGATGAAACAGAAATATAAGAAGGAACAGTATAGGCGAGAAAAGGAGATGAAACAGAAATATGAGGAGGAACAGAGTAGGAGAGAAGAGGAGATGAAACAGAAATATGAGGAGGAACAGAGTAGGAGAGAAGAGGAGATGAAACAGAAATATGAGGAGGAACAGAGTAGGAGAGAAGAGGAGATGATGGAGAAGCTGAGGAAGCAAATGAAGGAAGAAGAGCTGGAGAAAGAGCCAGAGGACTCCAACCTTCCTGTCAGGAGAAGGACAAGCAATGAAATCTTACCTCCCAAGAGTAAGTTTGTTTAAAATTGTTCTACAGATACAATACTGTACAAAATTTCACTGGCTCTCACAATGCCACCATTGAACTGAAAGAGTCTTACAGTTTAATAACATTTTGAAAACCTTAACTGAGTTATTAAGTTACATGTATACATATTGTCTTGAGTGGAAATTGACCTGTCTTCCAGTAGCTAATAAGAACATAAGAACATAAGAAAGTTTACAAACGAGAGGAGGCCATTCAGCCCATCTTGCTCGTTTGGTTGTTAATAGCTTATTGATCCCAGAATCTCATCAAGCAGCTTCTTGAAGGATCCCAGGGTGTCAGCTTCAACAACATTACTGGGGAGTTAGTTCCAGACCCTCACAATTCTCTGTGTAAAAAAGTGCCTCCTATTTTCTGTTCTGAATGCCCCTTTATCTAATCTCCATTTGTGACCCCTGGTCCTTGTTTCTTTTTTCAGGTCAAAGAAGTCCCTTGGGTCGACATTGTCTATACCTTTAAGGATTTTGAATGTTTGAATCAGATCACCGCGTAGTCTTCTTTATTCAAGACTGAATAGATTCAATTCTTTTAGCCTGTCTGCATATGACATGCCTTTTAAACCCGGGATAATTCTGGTTGCTCTTCTTTGCACGCTTTCTAGAACAGCAATATCCTTTTTGTAACGAGGTGACCAGAACTGAACACAATATTCTAGTTGAGGTCTTACTAGTGCATTGTAAAGTTTTAACATTACTTCCCTTGATATAAATTCATCACTCCTCACAATATATCTGAGAATCTTGTTGGCCTTTTTTTATAGCTTCCTCACATTGTCTAGATGAAGACATTTCTGAGTCAACATAAACTCCTAGGTCTTTTTCATAGTTCCCTTCTTCAATTTCACTATCTCCCATATGATATTTATAATGCACATTTTTATTGCCTGCATGCAATACTTTACACTTTTCTCTATTAAATTTCATTTGCCATGTGTTTGCCCAGTTCTGAATGCTGTCTAGGTCATTTGAATGACCTTTGCTGCTACAACAGTGTTTGCCACTGCTCCTATTTTTGTGTTGTCTGCAAATTTAATGAGTTTGCTTACTATACCAGAATCTAAATCATTAATGTAGATTAGGAATAGCAGAGGACCTAATACTGATCCCTGTGGTACACCACTGGTTACCTCGCTCCATTTTGAGGCTTCTCCTCTAATCAGTACTTTCTGTTTTCTACATGTTAACCACTCCCTAATCCATGTGCATGCATTTCCTTGAATCCCTACTGTGTTCAGTTTGAGAATTAATCTTTTATGCGGGACAATGTCAAAAGCTTTCTGGAAATCTAAATAAACCATGTTGTATGCTTTGCAGTTATCCATTTTCAATGTTGCATCCTCAAAAAAATCAAGTAGGTTAGTTAGACATGATCTCCCTTTCCTAAAACCATGCTGATTGTCTCCCAGGATATTGTTACCATATAGGTAATTTTCCATTTTGGATCTTATTATAGTTTCCATAAGTTTACATATAATAGAAGTCAGGCTTATTGGTCTGTAGTTACCTGGTTCGGTTTTTTGTGGATCGGTATTAAATTTGCTATTTTCCAGTCTGTCGGTACGACCCCTGTGTCAAGAGACTGTTGCATGATCTTGGTTAGCGGTTTGTAAATAACTTCTTTCATTTCTTTGAGTACTATTGGGAGAATCTCATCCGGCCCAGGGGATTTGTTTATTTTAAGAGCTCCTAGTCCCTTTAACACGTCTGCCTCTGTTATGCTAAAGTTATTTAAAATTGGATAGGAACAGGTCGACATGTGGGGCATGTTGTCCGTGTCCTCCTTTGTAAAAACCTGTGAAAAGTAATCATTTAATATATTTGCTATTTTTTTTTCTTCATCTATGATTTTGCCATTTGTGTCTCTTAGACATTTAACCTCCTCTTTGAATGTTCTCTTGCTGTTATACTATTTGAAAAACATTTTGGAATTGGTTTTAGCCCCCTTAGCAATATTGATTTCTATCTCTCTCTTGGCCTTTCTAACTTCCTTTTTGACTTGTGTTTGCAGTTCCAAGTACTCTTTCTGTGTACTTTGTTTTTAGTCCCTTTTTTCGCTGAATATTTTTTTAAATTGATCTATTAAACCATTTTGGCCATTTTGTTTTAGATTTACATTTGTCTACTTTTGGGATGTAATTGTTTTGCACCTCTAGTACTACATTTTTAAAAAACAGCCATCCTTTTTCTGTGGATGTTTTATCTATTTTACTCCAGTCTACTTCTGTTAGTCTCTGTTTCATACCTTTATAGTTTGCTTTTCTAAAATTGTAAACCTTAGCTTTAGGTTTAGTCATTACTTTTGGGGTTTTAAAAAATACTTCAAATGAGACCATGTTGGGGTCTGAGTTTGCCAATGGTTCTCTGACCTCTGTTTTAGTTATTCTGTCTTCATTATTTGAAAAGACTAAATCAAGGCATGCCTCCCCTCTAGTCGTTGCCTTGACAAATTGCATTAGGAAGCAGTCATTTGTCATTTCCATCATTTCAATTTCATCCATCGTGCCCCCATCGGGTTTTCCCCTTTTATATGGGGGAAGTTGAAATCCCCCATTAGTATGGCTTCTCCTTTTCTACACGCATTTCGAATGTCATTGTATAACAGATTATTTTGCTCAGCATCTGAATTTGGCGGTCTATAGCATGCTCCTATTATTATGCCCTTTGAATTTGTGTCCATTATTCTGACGTATATTGATTCTGCATTGTTTTCTTTGTCCTGATTTAACACCTGGGCTTCAAGACTCTTTCTTATGTATAGCGCTACCCCTCCGCCTCTTATGTCCTGCCTGTCTTTCCTATACAGTGTGTACCCACTAATATTATATTCGTCTCCATCACTCTCAGACAACCAAGTTTCTGTAACACCTATCACATCGTAGTTACTTGTGAGTGCAGTAGCTTCAAGTTCTAACATTTTGTTTCTGAGACTTCTAGCATTAAGATAAATACATTTAATAGTTGTCTTACCTGAATTGTTGCCCTTGTTTTGATGTAGTCTCCCTTCTGTTTTTTTGTTTTCTACCCTCTTCCTTTCTAGTTTAAATGCTTCTGGACCTCTTCAAGGATCCTTTCTCCGAGTAGATTGGTTCCCTTTTTGTTTAAGTGCAGTCCGTCCCGCCTATATAGATAGTCCTTGTTGTAGAATGTGCTCCAATGTTCAAGAAAGGTGAAGCCTTCTTGTGTGCACCACGATTTCAGCCATACATTTTGATTTTGTATTTCCAGCTGTCCATATGGTCCTTTGCAAGATGCCGGCAGTATCCCAGAAAATACCACAGTTTTGGTCTTGTCTTTTAATTTCCTTCCTAGCTCTCTGAATTTGTTTTGCAGGGATCTTGGTCTGGCTCTTCCAATGTTGTTTGTACCTATGTGGATGACTACTACCGGGTCGTCTCCTGTTCGTTCTAGGAGCCTGTCCACATTCTCAGTGATGTGCTTGACAGAGGCTCCTGGAAGGCAGCACACTGTTGTAGTAAGGGGGTCCAAACTGCGAACTGAACTTGCTGTGTTTCTCAATATGGAGTCCCCAACAATCATGACCTCCCTTCTTTTTGCTGCCTGGCCAGCACTGTTTATAGGGTCCGGGATGTTGTTTCTTTCATTCTCTTGATTTTGGTTTTGGTCATCTAAATGTTGAAGTGGCTCAAATTTGTTGGATGTCTGGATTTCTGGTGGTTGTGTTTTACTAAGTTTCTTTTTTTCCCTGCTTCTGCCTATCTGAGCCCAGCTGTTTCGACTCTCTTCCATCTCCGTGGTGGCTTTCAGTCTGCTAGGGGTGCAGACTTCCATGAATTGTGGGTGTGTCAGCTCCTCAAGCTCCTGTTGCTGTCTCATTTCCTCCAGCTCCTTTTCTAGCAGGCTTAATCGCTGAAGCAAGTCCTGGATCGTGCGGCACTTTACACAAACTTGATAGAGCTCTGTTGGGTTTTCTTGGATTTCCCACATCATGCAGTTGTCACCATTTTTTTTTTGTGTGGAAGTTTAGTTTAGCTTCTGCAGCTGTCAACCTGCTTTCAACTGCTTCTAACTGCGTTGTACTTGTCCACTCGTACTTCTCACACGATGTTGCTTCCACACGCTCTAATAATGACTGCTATGTATATACAGTGTATACTGTGTGAGGTGGGAATGGACCTGTCTTGTTCTTTTGCAGTGTCTGAAAGCAAAGTGGAGATTGAATTAGAGGAATTCAAGCTGCCTGTCAGGAGAATAAATAGTAAGGAGTGTGACCTCACCTGCAGTGAGTGAAATTGAAATTGTTCTTCTATGGTAGAAATGAGTTTGTTCCATCAAGGTGAAATAATACAGAACTGAGACCTAATTGTAAAGTTTCAGCAGATGCTTATTCTGGTGGCAAGTAAGTTTGTTTCTCACTTTGATTATGATATATATTGTTTTGTTTTTTTCAGTGTCTGGAGGTGAAGGAGAGGCTCCCCTTGCAGATATCCAAGCGCCTCCCAGCCCCCCTGAGCTGAGGATGGTGCTGCTTGGGAAGACTGGGGCTGGGAAGAGTGCAGCAGGAAACACCATCCTGGGCAGAGAGGAGTTCAGATCTGAAGCCAGCTCCTCTGCATTAACGAGGGAGTGTGAGAAGAGAAAAGGACAAGTGGCTGGGAGACGTGTTGCTGTGATCGACACTCCAGAGCTCTCTCAGGACAAACTCCAGATTAGGAGCTGTGTTTCTCTGTCTGCCCCGGGACCCCACGCTTTCCTCCTGGTGATACCGGTGGGCCGATTCACAGAGGAAGAGAGGAGAGCAGTGGAGACAGTCCAGGAGATATTCAGTGAGGAGACTGTGAGGAGGTATATAATGCTACTTTTCACACATAGTGACACACTGAAAGGACAGAGCATTAAGAAGTACATTAAGAAACAGAACAGGGACCTCCGGCAGCTGCTTCAGAAATGTGGGAACAGGTATCATGTTCTCAACAATGAGGACAGGAGCGATCACACTCAGGTCACACAGCTCCTGGACAAGATAGACAACATGGTGAAGGGAAACAATGGCAGGTACTACACCAGTGAGATCTACTGTGAGGGGAAAGAAAGGGCCAGGGTGGGGTATGAAAAGAGCAAACTGCTAAAGGAGAGGCCAGGAGAGCTGGAGCTACAACTGGAGCTGAGGAGAAAGAGGGAGAAATCCAATACTGGAGCTGAAGAAAGAGATGGAGGGGGAATAGCTGAAGAGAGAGAGAGAAAGAAAAGGCGAGAGAGTGAGAAGAGAGAAAGGGGGGAGCAGAAGGGAAAGTTTAGCTGGCAGAAGTACAAGGAAAAGCCAACTGAAAATCAGTATCTAAGGCCATCAGTAGTAGTTACTGGAGGATCAGTAGGGGCAGCAATAGGGGCAGTAGCTGGAGCCATCACAGGGCCAGTAGGAGCTGTAGCAGGAGCAGTTTTAGGAGCTGCAGCAGGAGTGGTTATAGGAACTATACTGGGAACAGCAGCAGGAGCAACATTAAGAAGAGTGACAGGAAGTGAGGTAGGAGCAGAGGCAGTAAAAGAGCCATACAAAACACAGTGATGATAACATGGACCACACTGATGTGAAAACTGCACCAGGCTTCTAATGCTGAACTATTACAGCCTTTACTTGCTCTGAGGTTTGTCTTCTCTCTTTTCTATTTTCACCTGAAGAAGAGACCTTTTGAGGTCTTGAAAGCTTGCGATTAATTATTGTTTAGTTAGTCCAATAAAAGGTATCACCTCTCCTTCTCTTTGGCTACCATTCCATCTATAAACACAGTTTGAAAGATAACATTCAAGGTCCTTTATCAGAGATTTAAGCCCTCATATTGACCAATCAGGTTAAAGAAAATCTCTGATCCATTTTCTAATATGCTGTATATTATATATAATTTGTTCAATGGCTTCACAGATTCTACACAACTTTAATATACTGTATATTATATCTGTATTGTGTAAATTCCATATACTATATAAAAACTGTAATACTGAAATATATTGTAGCTACAGCAAAGTAATTAAAATGTTCAGTCCACTCAGGAGCTGTGCTTTCAAAATTAAGAAGTAAAACAACTAAATTATAATTACTCAATACTCAACTGTCAAGCTCTATTATATCTGTAATGGATTACTATAGATATAATAATGTACCAGAATGCAATGTGATTGATCAATATAAATGTCCCTGCTGATCTCACCAGGTAAATCACTAGAGACACAATAATGCTTTCTAAATAGGGACTCAATATCAACACCTCCTCGCTCTGTTTCACCTGTAACAATATAAACACTGAGGAACACTAACAAGCTGTTAAATAGGGACTCAATATCAACACCTCCTCGCTCTGTTTCACCTGTAACAATATAAACACTGAGGAACACTAACAAGCTGTTAAATAGGGACTCAATATCAACACCTCCTCGCTCTGTTTCACCTGTAACAATATAAACACTGAGGAACACTAACAAGCTGTTAAATAGGGACTCAATATCAACACCTCCTCGCTCTGTTTCACCTGTAACAATATAAACACTGAGGAACACTAACAAGCTGTTAAATAGGGACTCAATATCAACACCTCCTCGCTCTGTTTCACCTGTAACAATATAAACACTGAGGAACACTAACAAGCTGTTAAATAGGGACTCAATATCAACACCTCCTTGCTCTGTTTCACCTGTAACAATATAAACACTGAGCAACACTAACAAGCTGTTAAATAGGGACTCAATATCAACACCTCCTCGCTCTGTTTCACCTGTAACAATATAAACACTGAGGAACACTAACAAGCTGTTAAATAGGGACTCAATATCAACACCTCCTCGCTCTGTTTCACCTGTAACAATATAAACACTGAGGAACACTAACAAGCTGTTAAATAGGGACTCAATATCAACACCTCCTCGCTCTGTTTCACCTGTAACAATATAAACACTGAGGAACACTAACAAGCTGTTAAATAGGGACTCAATATCAACACCTCCTCGCTCTGTTTCACCTGTAACAATATAAACACTGAGGAACACTAACAAGCTGTTAAATAGGGACTCAATATCAACACCTCCTTGCTCTGTTTCACCTGTAACAATATAAACACTGAGCAACACTAACAAGCTGTTAAATAGGGACTCAATATCAACACCTCCTCGCTCTGTTTCACCTGTAACAATATAAACACTGAGGAACACTAACAAGCTGTTAAATAGGGACTCAATATCAACACCTCCTCGCTCTGTTTCACCTGTAACAATATAAACACTGAGGAACACTAACAAGCTGTTAAATAGGGACTCAATATCAACACCTCCTCGCTCTGTTTCACCTGTAACAATATAAACACTGAGGAACACTAACAAGCTGTTAAATAGGGACTCAATATCAACACCTCCTCGCTCTGTTTCACCTGTAACAATATAAACACTGAGGAACACTAACAAGCTGTTACAATAGGGACTCACTATCAATGAAGGTTTAAACACTGCTGTCATTGTTAATACTGGACTGGACCACTAGATGTCAGTATACAACCAAATAATAATATACATGAGGCTGCAGGGGGTTATGAAGGCATGTACCTGGATTTAAAGAAACAGCACCCTCTTCTCTGGTCTCATCCAATTGCACTGTAACGTCCATATTCAGAAACCACACTTGAGGGTGAGTTTTCACTTCAGTGCACATGGCCAGTAGGAGCCACACTTGAACACTTCAGTGACACAAACAAATAAAAAACTCCACCGCTGCTGCTGAAAGACGAGTTTCAACAGCAGCTTCAGTTGTTGTTGTTGTTAAAAAATATATTTTTCAGTCTTTCACTATATTACTGTATCTGATACACACCGGGGCCAGGTGAAAGCAATAAAGAAAAAAACCTTAATTTCTAAAGGAATGTCCCTGAAATGAAGACGGACACATTACTAAGAAAGATTTCTGAAAAGACTGAACAGTAACATTTTCAGGTAAGAATATTATTATTATTATTATTATTATTATTATTATTTTTATTATTATTATTATTATTATATAATAAAATGTTATTCATATAGACCTATAGCTATATTTATATCTCTATCTCTATATATCAGTTATAATAGCAATTAATAATAACAGTGTTAATTAAGACACAATTAGGACTAATGTAAAAGGCTAATTTGGCTGGTGGCACTACCAGGATAAAATGCACCTGGTCCAGGAAGTTAAAAAAGCCTAAGCCAGTCTTTAAGTACATTAACAGCCCATGCTGTCGTTTTTTTAAAAATGTTTTTTCAATCTTTGTTTTCTTCTATTTCATTTAGCTGTTATTATTATTATTATTATTATTTATTTCTTAGCAGACGCCCTTATCCAGGGCGATTTACAATCGTAAGCAAATACATTTCAAGTGTTACAGTACAAGTAATACATAACGTGTGTGTATTGTTTTGATTTCTTTACATTTTGACCACTTTTTATATCATCCTCCTGCTCACATATGTAACTGAGATGGATTTACCAGTGAGTAGGAGGGTGATGGGAAATGTCGTTCTGAGAGGTCCATGTGGGTACATGTGAAGCCATCTTGAGGCAGGGAATTTAAAAGTTCAAAAAAGTGATCAACATGTAAAAAAAATAATAATTAAAATAATACACACACCTTACGTAAACAGTTGTAGCAACACATGGGAACATGTAACACAGTAAAATAAAAAGGTCCTTATGTACCCTTTAACCAATCAGAGGTTGTTATTATTCAAAGCAGTGTATATGTATAATAGAGGGGCTTCAGTGAATTACAGGAAAATAATTTCATCTACGGTTTCTGTGATGGTATAAACTACGAGAGTGAAGGTGGAGTTTCTAAACTGTCACAGAAACCTGAGACGGAATTGTTTTCCTGTGACTCACTGAAGAGACCCCTCTATTATACACATACACGGCTTGAAATAATAACAACCTCTGATTGGTTAAAGATAAAAAAAACTATTACATATTTTTTGTCCACTACAATTACACACATATGTAGTATACAGAAATGAATTCAAATGTTTTTATGTACATAAAAGGTTTCAATGATTAAAAAATAAATTAAATAAATTATCCTTTTTATCATTTAAACTTTCTGTGTAAATCTAAAAAAAAAATTTCATCTATGTATTTTGTATCTCTGTCTCTATATATCAGTTATAATAGCAGTGTTAGTCAAGACACAATTGGGACGAACTTAAAAGGTTCATTTGGCTGGTGGCATCATGGACACACCCTAAACAGTGTAAGGAAATCAACACATTCTTCAGAGATCGGAGCCACAGCAGGTCTTAACAAAATGTTAACACAGTGTTCCCATCTAGTCTTTAAAAAGCCATTACAAAGTGAAAGGAAAAGAAACACTCCATTGCTTCTGGAGCAGCCAAACAGGTTTGAAACCCGATCCATCCACTCTGTGTCTTTACCTGTCTGTTATGCTGGGCTCGCAGTGTTCCCATCTAGTCTTTAAATAGATTACAAAGTGAAAGGAAAAGAAACACTCCATTGCTTCTGGAGCAGCCAAACAGGTTTGAAACCCGATCCATCCACTCTGTGTCTTTACCTGTCTGTTATGCTGGGCTCGCAGTGTTCCCATCTAGTCTTTAAATAGATTACAAAGTGAAAGGAAAAGAAACACTCCATTGCTTCTGGAGCAGCCAAACAGGTTTGAAACCCGATCCATCCACTCTGTGTCTTTACCTGTCTGTTATGCTGGGCTCGCAGTGTTCCCATCTAGTCTTTAAATAGACATTACAAAGTGAAAGGAAAAGAAACACTCCATTGCTTCTGGAGCAGCCAAACAGGTTTGAAACCCGATCCATCCACTCTGTGTCTTTACCTGTCTGTTATGCTGGGCTCGCAGTGTTCCCATCTAGTCTTTAAATAGATTACAAAGTGAAAGGAAAAGAAACACTCCATTGCTTCTGGAGCAGCCAAACAGGTCTGAAAAAACTATTTGAACAAAACATGTTAAATGTACAAAAAGCCAGGTTAGAAAAATTAGATCAGCTATTACCATTTAACACCCGATACGCATGCCAGCGTCAGTGACACACTGTCGGTTGTGGTGAAAAGCGTACAGTGTTCACTGGTGCTGATGCCTAACACCTTTAATATGCATACCAAACTTAAACCAACGATCAGTGTAGCACCGTCGCTGATCAGCAGCCAACAGCAAGCTAGCAAGGGCCATACGTCAGTAGTTCATGTGATGTTTTCACTTACTGAATTGATCTACTTGAGATCATTATTATGTTCCCCAAACTTTAAAAGTCTATACAATATGTTGACATCGTTTTCGTTCCATTTACATTGCTGGATTATGTATTTAGTTATGTGTTAGTATTAAAGATAGCTTTCTTTTCACGGCGCCATGAAAATAGTCACTTCGTATTTATTGTAGGACTGTACAGTTTAGAGCAGCAGTCTGAATTTTGTCCCTTTAAACATATATTGTGTTGTGGTTGACCTGAGCAAGCCAAATTAATTAGTCAGTTTATAGTATAGCGTGGTGAGTATCTATCTATCTATATATCTGTCTGTCTGTCTGTCTATCTGTCTGTCTGTCTATTATGTAATGTAATTATTACAAATCTGGAACAAATATTACACCAGGTTGCACAAAACAAACCATCAATGAATAATATATGGAATGGATAGATTGTGTAAACCTTTTCAACAGATAAAATATTACAAACTTATTATTATAAGGAATTCTACGTCCCTTCAATAGTAAAGCCACCTCTGCTATTAAGGCCAGATTTTGTCGCCCCCTTGAATGTCCTTAGTAGCACTGTGTAGGACCATGAGAGGGTTTAAAGGGTTAAACTTTGCTGTAATGATATAGCACAAGAAATAAAGCCGAGGAAGAGTGCAGGTTGGAAAGAAATAGGTCCCTGGTCACCATAGTAACATCTGATAAGTTATATATACACTCACAACCACGATTCATTTACTCCTCCTCTCTAGCAGGTTTGGCTTGTTCTAGTCATTTGTAGTAATTACCCTGTAATGTACAGTATTCCATTTCATTATCTGTATTTCTCAATCAGGAATGTGCAGGCGATGTATTGAACTGTGATTAGATCAGTCTGCAGCAATGTGAATTACGTCTTGTAATATGAGCTGAGTATTGTAACTCAATCAGCCTCTTGTAACTTTGGCGTCTCATGTCTCTCATATGAGCAGCAGGTATGTTCTGTGATTTTCTTTGGCATCTCACTGTCTCTCATGTGAGCAGCCGGTATGTTCTGTGATTGTTTTAGATACAATCAAGTTGAAATGGGGGAGGTTTGGGGAGGGGGAGGGGTGTAGAAAGTTAAAGTCAACATGATGCTCAGGATGAGGAATGAGGGATGGCAGAAAATCAACAATTACAAAACAAATTAAAAGCCTAGATCTTGGTGTTGTGTCTTTTTCCCCCTTATTATTCCTGTTATGCTTATATTGTTTTGTTTATTTTCCACTGAAATATAACACTAGAACTGCCAGGCCGGTCACAGTTTGACCGGTTTGGATTTAAAATGTAAGCGACTCTGCGTTTGTGAATGCATCGCGCTTGTCCTTTTTTATTTCGTTTTTTCGTTTTTAAACGGACCACCACATTGCATTCACAAACGCAGAGTCGTTTGCATGTTAAATCCCATTAACCCTGCAGTGGTTACCGCGGTAAAGTTAGCTTGACTTTCGATATTCGTTTGATATTCGACGCTAACCCGACATGAATGAAAATGGCTTTATCTCCCCAACCACAGAAGCTAAAGTGCTCAAACCAACTTTAATTTAAAGGAGACCAGTTGTGAATTGTTTCACAGTCTCTGTTTTACATGTGAAGCCTAAGAATAATGTGTGAAAAGCAATGACATACAGCATATATACACCCCGGTCCTGGCATCAACCACAGCAGCTAGCGTTTCCAAACCAACTTTAATTTAAAGGAGACCAGTTGTGAATTGTTTCACAGCTTCTGTTTCATATGTGAATCTAACAATAATTTGTGAAAAACAAATGGTTGGGGATATCAAGCCATTTTACACATGTCAGGCTAAGTGTGTGTGCATATGCGATATGTTTTGTTTTTTAGGATTCCCATGTAAAACAGAATGTGCACCCAATTGTACAAAATATAGATCGAGTCTTGATATATTTTATAATATATGGTGACATAATTTAAAAATGCTAAGCGGGTCTGTCCAGATTTCTTGTGCACCGTGTGTTTCATCAGCTTCTCTGAGGTCATTTCTTACTACATGTCTGTGATTTATCGTTCTTCTTTTAATAGTACTTGCACAAACGTCTCCCTCAGACACAACTATTAATGTGCAGGCCATTGTTGTTTGTTTTGGTGGCGATGTTGTTTTATTGTGTGCTTTGAAAAACTGACTTCAGACAGCTGGACGTTTTGTGTTTGACGAGTGTTTGAAGTGCAAGGGGCGCATGCAATCTTACTATCAGCGAGTAGTAGACTGTAAAGTAGTAGACTGTAAAACTCAGGAGTGTATAGGAACATTCGAGTTTACCATGTATTATAAAGCAGGAATTGACTCATACTGCAGTATGCATCAATGTGTAATTACTCAAGAAGCACTACAGTATGTGACACTGAATGAATGTTATTGCATGTTTTGTGGCTCAATACATCTTTGGACTTAATGAGATGCCTGCTAGTCTGCTCTTTGTTTGCATAGGTAATGAACACATTCAGTGTCACGGCAGTCCGGTTGAGGGCGGGGCCTCTAAAGGGCAGGGTTAAGGCCGGCCCAGCCTGCTTGTCTCCTCTCTCCTGAGCTGTTTTGAAGATGCTGAGAGCTGCTGTGGAAAGTTAGCTGTAAAACTAAAATATCTGTGTGCAAACAGGAACAGAAAGAGACAGAGTAACTCTACAGATTGTGCAGCCTCCTCATTGGAAATGCAGAGCACCTCTCCATGCATCAGCTCTGCTCTTTATATAGATTGCATCACGCAGCCTCCTCATTGGAAATGCAGAGCACCTCTCCATGCATCAGCTCTGCTCTTTATATAGATTGCATCACGCAGCCTCCTCATTGGAAATGCAGAGCACCTCTCCATGAGGCAGCTCTGCTCTTTATATAGATTGCATCACGCAGCCTCCTCATTGGAAATGCAGAGCACCTCTCCATGCATCAGCTCTGCTCTTTATATAGATTGCATCACGCAGCCTCCTCCTTGGAAATGCAGAGCACCTCTCCATGCATCAGCTCTGCTCTTTATATAGATTGCATCACGCAGCCTCCTCATTGGAAATGCAGAGCACCTCTCCATGCGGCAGCTCAGCTCTTTATATAGATTGCATCACGCAGCCTCCTCATTGGAAATGCAGAGCACCTCTCCATGCAGCAGCTCTGCTCTTTATATAGATTGCATCACGCAGCCTCCTCATTGGAAATGCAGAGCACCTCTCCATGCAGCAGCTCTGCTCTTTATATAGATTGCATCACGCAGCCTCCTCATTGGAAATGCAGAGCACCTCTCCATGCAGCAGCTCTGCTCTTTATATAGATTGCATCACGCAGCCTCCTCATTGGAAATGCAGAGCACCTCTCCATGCATCAGCACTGCTCTTTATATAGATTGCATCACGCAGCCTCCTCATTGGAAATGCAGAGCACCTCTCCATGCATCAGCTCTGCTCTTTATATAGATTGCATCATGCAGCCTCCTCATTGGAAATGCAGAGCACCTCTCCATGCATCAGCTCTGCTCTTTATATAGATTGCATCACGCAGCCTCCTCATTGGAAATGCAGAGCACCTCTCCATGCATCAGCTCTGCTCTTTATATAGATTGCATCATACAGCCTCCTCATTGGAAATGCAGAGCACCTCTCCATGCATCAGCTCTGCTCTTTATATAGATTGCATCACGCAGCCTCCTCATTGGAAATGCAGAGCACCTCTCCATGCATCAGCTCTGCTCTTTATATAGATTGCATCATGCAGCCTCCTCATTGGAAATGCAGAGCACCTCTCCATGAGGCAGCTCTGCTCTTTATATAGATTGCATCACGCAGCCTCCTCATTGGAAATGCAGAGCACCTCTCCATGCATCAGCTCTGCTCTTTATATAGATTGCATCACGCAGCCTCCTCATTGGAAATGCAGAGCACCTCTCCATGCGGCAGCTCTGCTCTTTATATAGATTGCATCACGCAGCCTCCTCATTGGAAATGCAGAGCACCTCTCCATGCATCAGCTCTGCTCTTTATATAGATTGCATCACGCAGCCTCCTCATTGGAAATGCAGAGCACCTCTCCATGCATCAGCTCTGCTCTTTATATAGATTGCATCATGCAGCCTCCTCATTGGAAATGCAGAGCACCTCTCCATGCATCAGCTCTGCTCTTTATATAGATTGCATCACACAGCCTCCTCATTGGAAATGCAGAGCACCTCTCCATGCATCAGCTCTGCTCTTTATATAGATTGCATCACGCAGCCTCCTCATTGGAAATGCAGAGCACCTCTCCATGAGGCAGCTCTGCTCTTTATATAGATTGCATCACGCAGCCTCCTCTTTGGAAATGCAGAGCACCTCTCCATGCATCAGCTCTGCTCTTTATATAGATTGCATCATGCAGCCTCCTCATTGGAAATGCAGAGCACCTCTCCATGCATCAGCTCTGCTCTTTATATAGATTGCATCATGCAGCCTCCTCATTGGAAATGCAGAGCACCTCTCCATGCATCAGCTCTGCTCTTTATATAGATTGCATCACGCAGCCTCCTCATTGGAAATGCAGAGCACCTCTCCATGCATCAGCTCTGCTCTTTATATAGATTGCATCACGCAGCCTCCTCATTGGAAATGCAGAGCACCTCTCCATGAGGCAGCTCTGCTCTTTATATAGATTGCATCACGCAGCCTCCTCATTGGAAATGCAGAGCACCTCTCCATGCATCAGCTCTGCTCTTTATATAGATTGCATCATGCAGCCTCCTCATTGGAAATGCAGAGCACCTCTCCATGCATCAGCTCTGCTCTTTATATAGATTGCATCACGCAGCCTCCTCATTGGAAATGCAGAGCACCTCTCCATGCATCAGCTCTGCTCTTTATATAGATTGCATCACGCAGCCTCCTCATTGGAAATGCAGAGCACCTCTCCATGCATCAGCTCTGCTCTTTATATAGATTGCATCACGCAGCCTCCTCATTGGAAATGCAGAGCACCTCTCCATGAGGCAGCTCTGCTCTTTATATAGATTGCATCACGCAGCCTCCTCATTGGAAATGCAGAGCACCTCTCCATGCATCAGCTCTGCTCTTTATATAGATTGCATCATGCAGCCTCCTCATTGGAAATGCAGAGCACCTCTCCATGCATCAGCTCTGATCTTTCACTTAGTTTCGATAGCTCTGTAGATCTAAAGCAATGACTCTGGCAATACTGCATACATCTGATTTAGAATTTCAGCCGGGTGGGGGACAGGAGAAATATCACCATAAGATATTGCCTTGCTTTTAAATGCTGCTATTGAATCTACATGTATAGTATGCTGTGTTAAATTGGAATACAGGCAGAAGAACGTGTTTTAAAATCACAAGGCCAACACTTTAAATGTGATATCTTTCCCCCTTTCTCTTCCCTGGACAAAATTCTGCTCTAGTGGCTGAAACACAGAGACAATATTTTAAAAAGAAGGGGCTTGTATAAAGAGAACACTTTCTCTGCAAGTGATGTTTTCATATGTGCGCAGAGCACAAGAGATCTCAGAGAATGATAAACGCTAACAAACATCTCAGTTTCTGCTCAATCTGTTTATCAAAACCTCAGCCCAAAACCCACCTCTTAGAGGTTATATAACTCCTGGAGTTCAGAAGCACAGGTAAGTTTCATTTCTTGTGAAACCCATCCCTGTCTGTGTATCATTTCAACAGAAACAGCAGAAGCACATATTGTGATTCCAGCCCAGGATCACACTTCATGCTGAATCGAGGTTTTAAATCAGAAAGAGATGGTTTTACACAATCTGCATTGGAATCTGGCTGCATGTGTGATAATGCACATCTGTATCTGAAGAGTAACTCTCCTGTTAAGCCTGTACTATATGTGCTACCTGAGCTCCATAAATCACTTGATAATCCACCAGGTCGTCCCATAGTTTGTGGTCTTGGTTCTCTCATTGAACCTCTCTCAAATTACATTGATTTGTATTTCAGACCACTAGTGGTGGAGTTACCCTCATCTCTAAGGGATACAGGTGCGTTCATAAGCCAACTTTATAAAATGAAGTTACAAAGTTAGAACGTTATCCTTATTTCCCTTGATGTAGTGAGTTTGTACACCAAAATCTCACATGAAGATGGCTTAAATGCTTTGAGGTTCACAATGATATGCCTGACTTCATTGTGATGCTCCTCACTATAAGAGCACAGCAGATGCACTGAGAGGCTGCATGAGGTGGCTGCAGAATGCAATATATTGTGCAGTTATTTCTGCTGCTTCTCCCTCTGCTATAGACAGGAGGCTGGACACTGTCCTGAGGGCTCTGAGCACCTGTGTGACCTCACAAGTAAGGGGTGTGGTGCAAAATGACATCACACACCATGACATCATGTGTAGAGTAGTGGTTAGGGCTCTGGACTCTTGACCGGAGGGTCGTGGGTTCAATTCCAGGTGGGGGGACACTGCTATTGGAGCAAGGTACTTTACCCAGATTGCTCCAGTAAAAACCCAATCATATAAATGGGTAATTGTATGTAAAAATAATGTGATATCTTGTAACAATTGTAAGTCGCCCTGGATAAGGGCGTCTGCTAAGAAATAAATAATAATAATAATAATAATAATCATAGTGAAGTCAGAGAAAACTATCATGCAGCCTCTTAGTGCATATGCATATCAGGGACTCAGCATCAGGACCAATTATTAAATCAAGATTAAAATCCTATTTGTTCAACAAGGTATTATTATTATTATTATTCCATGTACAGTGCTTTCAGGTGTTTCACAGAAGGCTCTTTATAAATCCCTATTGTATTGTATTAGTGTATTGTTTCCTAATCTTTGAAATAGTATATCCCTGTTAACCCATTCCAGCATCCCTGCACTGCTCCTAGATTCACTCCAGCTTGATATTTCTCTTGAGCCTGTTAGAACACTCCACTATGGTGTCTTTTTCTTATAAAGTTCTGGTAGACGTTCCAGCTGAGATTCTGGTCTAGTGTCTTAAACACACAGCTGCTCACAGTGTGGAATGCATGGCTTGTGTGCACTGAAATCAGAGAGCTGAGCAGGAGAGATCTCAGGAAATGAAACATTCTTGAGACATAAGTCAGTTTCTGCTCAACCTGTTTATTAAAACCTGGCCTCAGACCAAAACCTCACCTCTTAGAGCTTTAAACAGTTCTGTTTTTTGTGAAATCGTCAGTCTCTCTGCCTCACTGAAGCAGGAATGGCTTCAAACATGTGGTCAGAGGAGCACTTGATCTGTCCAGTGTGTCTGGATATATTGAAGGACCCAGTCACTACAGCCTGTGGACACAGTTACTGTATGAGGTGTATTAAGAACTGCTGGGATCAGACTGATCATACAGGTATCTACAGCTGTCCCCAGTGCAGAAAGACCTTTACCCCAAGGCCTGATCTGGGCAGAAACACAATTTTAGCTGAAGTTGTGGAGAAATTAAAGAAGACAGGACTAAGTCCTCCACCTGCTCAAAGTTATGCTGGACCTGAAGATGTGCCATGTGATTTCTGCACTGGGAGAAAGTTCAAAGCTGTGAAATCCTGTTTGACGTGCCTGGCCTCTTACTGTGAAACACACGTCAAACCACACAGTGAGGTTACTCCATTAAAGAGGCACAAGCTGGTCAATGCAATTGGAGATCTGGAGCAGAAGCTTTGTGCTAAACACCAGAAGGTTTTGGATATCTTCTGTAGAACTGATCAGACGTGTGTTTGTGCGTTATGTATTGTCAAGGAACACAAGAGCCACGATACAGTCTCAGCTCAGACACAAAGGAGTGTGAAACAGGTAAGAGTCTGAATGATTTCCTTGTAGCTATCCTAGAAAATAAGAATTCACAGGCATATTTAACATGTCTGTATACTAGGTTATACAGTCAAACATCAGATCAGTTTTTTATATATATATGTGTGTGTGTGTGTCATGGATTCAAATGTATTTCAAGCTAAGTTGGGTAGTTTGTGGTACATTGGAATTGAATGTAAAAATAGTATAATTTATATTCCTAGTATTTTGGAGTAGTGTGGAGTAGTGGTTAGGGCTCTGGACTCCTGACCAGAGGGTCGTGGGTTCAATCCCCAGTGGAGGACACTGCTGTTGTACCCTTGAGCAAGGTATTTTACCTAGATTGCTCCAGTAAAAACCCAGCTGTATAAATGGGTAATTGTATGTAACAATTGTAAGTCGCCCTGGATAAGGGCGTCTGCTAAGAAATGTAATAATAATAATAATAATAATTTTGTATATTTGGTTATTTTATAAAATCATAGCTCAGTTTCATTGTTTAAGATAGTATAGTTTAAATGGTTAAACTGTGTAAACATAAAGTTCTCAGCAAAGCCAAGCAGCTATTTTAAAACTCTTTAAGGTCCGAGCCAATTTTTGCTTGTTTTCAAATTTGTGCGTACATAACTGTAGGGGTGACATGCAAGTGTCTCACATCAAATGAAAGGGAACAAACTGGGCTTGCAAGTAAAATAACGCTCAGCAATCTCACACTCACCCTCTTTGTTGTAGGTAACTGTGACAGAAATATAATGAATCTTGGTGGTAAATCTCCCTCCCGACCTGTGAGGGCGCTAAGCAACCAAATCAGAAACTCAATATTTGGATTTTTAATACGGAATGGAAGGGTGAAACCCATTGTCACCAAAATCCAGGCTTTGGTAGATGTGGCGATCCCCAAAACCAAGACTCAGGTGAGGTCGCTACTGGGATTAGCCGGTTATTACCGCCGCTTTATCCCCGAATATGCCACAGTGGTTAACCCTTTAGTAGACCTCACCAAAAAGAGTGCTCCAAATTTAATTAACTGGTCAGCTGAGTGTCAGGGGGTGTTTGATACTGTTAAGCGAAGACTCTGCCAGGCCCCTATTCTCATCACACCAGATTTCACCAAGAGAGTGGGTTTGGGTGCAGTCTTGTCTCAAAAGGTAGACGGAGTAGAACACCCGATACTGTATCTCAGCACAAAGATGCTACCTTGGGAGTGCAACTACTCCATATTCAAAAAGGAGTGTCTGGCCATTAAATGGGCTACTCACTCTTTACGATACTACCTGCTTGGACATTTATTTGATCTTGTCACAGACTACGCCCCACTCAAGTGGTTAAGCACAATGAAGGATAGTAATGCCTGGAGAACTTGGTGGTATCTTGCACTGCAACCCTTCATGTACCACATGGTACACCGTGTGGGGAAAGACCATCAAAATGCGGATTATTTTTCCAGAGAGGGGGAAGTAATGGGAAAGATAGATTCAGCCGAGTGTTCCTTCATCTCCACTCTGAGCGGTGGGGTATGTGACAGAAATATAATGAATCTTGGTGGTAAATCTCCCTCCCGACCTGTGAGGGTGCTAAGCAGCGAGGACATAGTTCTTTTGACGGGCTGGACTGACAGTTCTTTCCCGGTTCGGGGAGTGGGCTAGTCTGGAAGAAGGTGAGACTCTGTTGCAAGAAAGTATTGACCCGGAAGGTAAACAATGTAGCAGCCGCAGATTGTAAAGGCAGCTGCATTCGTTTATCAAGGGGTCATGCGTGACAGCATAAAAAGGGGACAGAGACTCGTAATCAGTTACTTCGCTTGGTTTTTATTGAGAGACTGGAAGGACCATGTGAGACGCAGAGAAAGCGTACAGGAAAATATTCGTGAGTGTTTTGTTTGTTTGTTCATGTCCGTTTAGTAACTGTCTGTGTTTTTGTTATATAGCACTAGACAGCTTACACATTCTGGAGCAGTCGCCAGAGGTCAGCACAAACCCGGAACAGCACTGCACTCGTATCACTATAAACTGTATTTTATACCAGTAGCACTAATTCACGCACTAACGGACTTGTGTATGTGTTTTGTGTTTTGTGTGGGTGTATAATAAAAACAGGACTATTATTTGCGGGGCAAACCCGGGGATTATAAATGAAGTAACACACGCTGCTGTATTACTTACCTTCATTATTATTTACTGTTTGTGTTGCTGTCAGAAACGGGACAAAAACAAATAAAACGAACCTTTTCACCTGGATTACAATTGTCTGTCTGTTCTTTAATCACCTGCACCTGCACACTATTAACCACTTCACCACAGTAACAGAAAACCCCAAAAAACACTTTAGAAAAAATCTTCATTTATTGTTTATTAAAGAAATCAGCAGTACTGGCTACAATCTAACACTGCTGAATGAAACTTGAACTTGAAATGAACATTGGGTACATTCTGAATAGATTGAGCTGAAAACAAAGAAAAATATGAACATTTTACAAAAGGGCTGCTTGTTGGTCAGGCTCTGCTTCTGTGTTCCTCTTCTCATGTGAGAGAGCTGCTGTGGGGGTGGGAGGGGAGGGTGTTCTTTTGGGTGCAGATATGCTGGAGCTTCTGCACTGTAATTATAAAATAAAACACAAATACATACAATGCTTACGTCACCACTCACCAGAAGCCTGTAACTCGACACCAAGATCAGCTGACAAGCTGCTGCAGAGAAGTGTGTCTTTCAGTAAACAAGCACAGACTTACTGTTGCACACACACACCCTCATTCACACATTAGAGAAATAGCTACATTCTACGACACTTGAAATATGTATTTACAAGCTGCAGCAGATTTGAGAAGTGTGTCTTTTCAGTAAGCAAGCAAGGCACGAAATAAAAATACTTTTCACGCACACTCACACACACAGAGAGACACACACACACACTGACACACACTCTCACAAATACGCAGAGATCAGAAGAATAGCTAAAAGATTTCTACTACATTCAAAATATTGATTTTATAACCTGGAAACAAGGCAAAAAAGAAATGGTAACAATGCCATAGACACACATACTTTATTACTTCAAAAAATATGAAAAATATTAAAAAAAAAATAAAAATAAATAAACAGTAAAAATTTTAATTTTTAAATAATATATATTTACATCATATAAAGAGAAAACAATGCTATGCTTATAAAGGACCTCGTCCTTGTACAAAGCCCATCTCCTTCAGTATCATAGCTCTCCAAACACATCCATCACTGTCACTACATGCCTCAATCTTCTTCCAACCTCCTCTGCACTGAATCGGTTTGTTTTTTGTTAGCTCTGAAGGTTCATTTTCATTTCAAGTAGCCATTTCTTCTCTATATTTTAAATCTACGATGTCTGCACCATAAATCCAATGCAGGCTTGCAAAAGCCAGAAATGCAGGAAATGTACAAGGCTGCTGTTTAAAAAGATATAGGACTTGCAAGGGTGTCCATAATACTGCCTGATTAAAATGCCTTTAAAGTTATGACTGCCAACAGTGATTTTCTCATTATTTACCTAGTTGCTTGACAACAAAAAGTGACAGATGCTAGATGAGCCATCACTCACTGTTACTAGTACGAAACAGTGCTATCTAGTGGACAGCTGCTGTGGATCAAGTATCCTTTTGTATTGCTGGCAGCTGTGCACTAGATGGTGTTGTATCTTACTACTATACACACGTTGTCTGATCTAGCCTGTGCTACAGATGTCTATGGCGTGTAACTAGAACTGAAGAGCAAAATATATTCAAGAAGCACTCAGAATTATTACAAACATTGTAGAGATAATGGAAGAAGAAAACAGAAAAATATATTTGAGCTAAAATTATTCTGTCAATTTCAATAGCATACTTAAACAGGCCTGTGCTGGGTGTGACAGGATATCACTAAATACCTCATCAGAAATGTCACTGTGTTTCTACACAGAAGCAGCTGAGAGCGACACAGACAGAAATACAACAGAGAATCCAGGAAAGACTGAAAGAAGTGGAGGAGCTGAAACAGGCTGTGGCGTCACTGAAAGTGGGTATTGACAAGAGGGTGTTATTATTATTATTATTATTATTATTATTATTATTATTATTATTATTATTATTATTATTAACAGATGGAGTGGAACACATCTACAGAAGTTTACTGTCTATGTAACAATCTGTGACTTAGTGAACCATTGTTTGGGTCTCAGTTACCTAAGTAGATTAAACAATCAGTGTATTCTACAAAAATATTAACCGTCCCCCATCATAGAAATGTTTTATCTTTTACCCAGGGTGCATGTACTGAAAATGTAATTAGTATTAAAACACGAGCAGGGAGTACACTGAAGAGTATTACACAAAACCCTTCATTTCATCAACCTGATCATATTGAAGTAGCTGTTGATGAGGGTAATAATAAAATTGAAACCCTTATTGCAAATTGTAGGGATTATTCTGTTAGATCTATCCGCACCCAGGGGCTGATTTCCAATAATCTTTATCTCAGTGCAATAAAATACACGTAGTTCTACTTAATGTGCGGTCCCTATCTAATAAAGCTCTTTTAATTAGTGATCTCATCACTCGCTATAAACTTGGATTTTTATTTCTGACTGAGACCTGGCATAGTGTGGATGATAATACTTCTTTAATTGCAGCCTCACCCTCCAGCTATACTTTTACCCAGCAAGCACGTGCTGGGGGGGAGGGACTAGCTAGCATTTTCCTTGATATCTACAATTGGCAACATAATAGCTTTGGAGAATATTTATCCTTCATACTTGGTAGTCGACTTCCTGTACTTATGGTAAATATCTATCGCCCACCTAAACCAAGACAATCTTTCTTCCTACAATCTTTCAGTCTATAATTTCCACTAAATATGATAGGATTCTTATGCTTGGAGATTTTAATTTGCACACTGATATTCTATCTGATTCGACAGCTATGGACTTTTTAAGTCTATTAGATTATTTTGAGTTTACTCAGCAAGTAACAGGGCCTACACATAACCATGGTCATACTTTAGATTTAGTTATATCTCGAGGACTAGAAATGATCATGTCCCCAACTATCAACCCTGCATTATCAGAACATTTTTTAATTTCATTTGAGGCTATATTACCTATATGTAAAAAGACTGTAGTGAGTTCTGTTAAAAGGTGCATTATAAATCCTGCAGTTGTTCAAAAGTTTTCTGAAGTAGTTAGTCTATGTCCACCCATCTCAACAAGTTCTCTATCAACTGATGAGTTAGTTGACAGATACAACCATCAACTAAAAACTGCTCTTGATGCTGTGGCTCCAGTAAAAATTAAAACAGTCTCTGTAAATGTAGGACACCGTGGCTGAATAATGATATCATCAAATAAAAAGAAATTGTCACAAAGCAGAGCGTAATGGAGAGATACAAAATTACAAATACATTATGATATTTTAAAGCACTGCCTATCAAAGTATAATGCAACATTAATATCAGTAAGAAGTGCTTACTTCTCCAGTCATATTGCAGAAAATAATAACAATGCTACAGTCCTTTTCTCAGCTATTGATAGATTAGTAAACCCATCTCCTTCACCTGAATATTGCATTGTGGCCTCACCTATCAAGTGTGAAGAATTCTGTGATTATTTTGATGGAAAAATACTTAGTATTAAGGATCAAATTCCACAAAATGATTTTGAGCTCTGTGTACCACCAAAAACAATCGAAACAAAATTACATTATTTTTCTTTGATTAACTTACAAGACTTAAATAAAATAGTTATGCACATTAAATCTTCTACGTGTCTTTTGGATTCTATACCAAGCAGTCGCTTGAAGAAGGTGTTTAGTAAGCTGTCCAATGATGTCCTTGATATAGTTAATAGCTCTTTGTCATCAGGAAGGTTTCCTTCTTCTTTAAAAAACACTTTAGTGAAACCTTTACTTAAGAAATCTAATCCGGATAGTTCAGTTCTAAGTAATTTTAGACCTATTTCAAACCTTCCTTTTTGAGCAAAGGTACTTGAAAAAGTCGTTTTTAAACAAATTAATAGTTTCTTTGGAAATAATAACATCTTTGAGAAATTTCAATCAGGATTTCGCGCTAACCATAGCACTTAGACTGCACTTGTCAAAGTAAATGATCTACGTATAAGTACAGATTCTAAGTGTTCATCTTTACTTATCCTTTTAGATCTGAGTGCTGCTTTTGATTCTGTGGATTACAAGATTTGAATTAATCATCTTAGAGAATTGGTGGGCCTTTCTGGTAGTGTCATAACTGGTTCATATCCTATTTAATGAATAGACAGTATTTTGTTGCCTTAGGAGAATCTACATCTGGACTAGCTAATATTACATGTGGTGTCCCGCAGGGCTCCATTCTTGGTCCCATGTTATTTTCTTTATACATGCTGCCTCTTGGGGAGGTTATTCGTAAACATGGGGTGAATTTCCACAGCTATGCAGATGACACACAGATTTATATATCTGTTAAACCAGGTGAATCAATGTCCTTTTCAAATGTCTAGCCAATATTAGAAACTGGATGTCTCAGGATTTCTTACAGTTAAATTCTGATAAGACAGAAGTCTTACTTTTAGGCTCTAATCAACATATGGACTCGTCAAATATTGATCTAGTTATGTTAAAATCAAATGTAAAATCTGAAGTGAAAAACCGGGGGGTTATTTTTGATTCTGCACTTTCTTTTGAACCACATATAAAATATATTACTAGAGTGTCCTTCTATCATTTAAGAAACATTGCAAAATTAGGTCATTCTTGTCCTTGGATGATGCAAAGAAATTAGTACCTGTTTTTATTTTTTCTAGGTTAGATTACTGTAACGCTTTATTCTCTGGACTTACAAGTCATGCTATATCACGTCTACAGCTAGTGCAAAAAGGTACTGCTAGAATGCTAACTAAAACAAAAAAAGGGCTCACATTACGCCTGTGTTGGCATCATTGCATTGGCTTCCTGTGCATTACATAATTGATTTTAAAAGTCTATTACTAGTTTTTAAAGTACTGAATGGACTAGCTCCACAATATCTAAATGATATGCTAATTCCTTATCAGCCTGAACGCACTCTGAGATCTGCAAATGCTTGCCTTTTATGTACTCCAAAGGTGAATAGTAAAATGATGGGAGAGGCTGCTTTCTGTTTTAATGCCCCCACACTCTTCTATCAGAGATTCACCTTCAATTGCAATCTTCAAATCTCAATTAAAACATACCTTTTTAATATAGCTTTTCCATAACATTTTATGTTTTATTCTGTGTTTTATTTATTTTTAAATAATTGTACTCTTTTCTTACTGTTTATTATTGTATTTTTTTTCAGTATGTAAAGCGGTTTGAATTGTATTGTATATGAATTGTGCTATATAAATGAAAGGTTTATTATTATTATTATTATTATTATTATTATTATTATTATTATTATTATTATTATTATTATTATTATGCCTGATGTGTTTTTTATTTCAATTCTAACCATGTCTCCTCTACTGTGTTCTTTCAATCAGAGATCTGCATGCATAGAAATAAAGGAAAGTGAGAAGATCTTTACTGAGCTGATCCGATCCATTGAGAAGATCCACACTGAGGTTATTGAGCTGATTGGAGCTAACGAGAAGGCTGCAGTGAATCAGGCTGAAGGACGCATGAAGAAACTGGAGCAGGAGATTGCTGAGCTAAGGAGGAGAAACGCTGAGCTGAAACAGCTTTCAGAGACACAGGATCACATCCATTTTCTACAGGTAACATCACTGCTTGTTAGAAAATCTCAAGTACATAACTGGGACGGTTTCAGACAGACCTCTCCAATTGAATGAATCCTTGCTTTTCCCCAGGAATGTTTTGGACCCCATTCTGTTTCACTGAAAACTCCTTTTCTCCACTTTCCTGTTGTAGAATTTCCAGTCTCTCTGTGCCCCTCCTGAAGCTGGAGACTTACCCAGCGTTACTGTCAACACAGACATCTCTTTTGGGGCTGTGAGGAAAGCTGTATCTGAACTTAAAGACCATATTGAGGACTTCTGGAAGGGGGAATTAGTCAAAATAACCACACCAGGTTGGTGTGAAATAGATTCCTTTGGTAGAGATTTCTCAAATAGACCATGGCTTGAGGAGGGACAGGACTTGTAAGACATTAATAAAGACCTCTTGCAGATTTGTTGGCTATATGAATATTGCAGATGTTTTATTTCAAAAGATTTCCCCAGGTTGAAATGCCCCACCTCATTTACAGTGACATCCCGAGTGATGAGAGCAGGAAGGAAGAGAGTTTCTAATGCATTACATGACAAAACAACACAATAGCATTCAAACAGAGACAGAGGGATTCACACATTAAATAACACATTCATTCCATATAGGATGTTAACTTATAGTCCTGCACTTTCAATTTCAAAGATTTATAGGAGTTGGAGGTCATGTTTGTATTGCAAATCCGCTACAGTAAAGTCTTTGGTGTAAAACAGTTTTCTGTATTTTATTTAGTGAATGAAACACCAGTTTATACCCTGGGGTCTAGGAGCCATGACAGACGTTTCAAAGGTAAGGCTTTTCTTCTAATAAAGCATTTTATCTCTAGAGACATTCTCCCTTTTTGGAAGGCCCTAACACCTCAGTGAAAGAGTGGCTGGAGATGTATTAGATTAGTTCTTGGGTGAAAGATTCCTGATGAGGGTGGAGTTAGCTAGGTTGTTTGCTACACCGATAAACTGAACAGATGCACTTTGTGTTTAAAGATTAAGAGCATGGAGGATTGCTGTTTGGAGTCTGTGTGTGTTGTGTATTAATCCACATGTTTCAATTCTGTTTCTCTCTTTTTTCTGCCCAGTGAATAAAGTTGCAGTTTACAGTCTGCAGGCTCCAGAGCCAAGGAACAGAGCTGAGTTTCTAAAATGTAAGTCTGTTTTCACTGAAACATTTCATTGAAAGATGTGTCACTCCATTGTGAGAAGAGCTAACATTACAGAACAGGGAGGGGTGGAGCTTGAGGGCAGCAATTATTATTATTTATTAGTAATTGTGAAGCCATTAATCTACACTCCTCTCCAGCAAGTATTGGTTCAGATGAATACATGCAGAATGACTGGGGGTGGGGCATTTGTTGCCTGTTTTTCCACTCAGACCTTTCTCTCCCTAAATATCCTGGTATCCCTGAATCGATAATCATCCCATCTTTTAATACATGTACAATGCATGTGAAACCAGTTGTGGGGTAAAATGAACAGCTATCCCTCCCAGTCATCCTGTGCTCGTAGTAAATGTATATTGCAGTATCACTGCACTTGTGGGATGGATTGCTCATTATATTAGACAGATATTTGAAGAGTGGACAATACTCTATTGAAGATATTTAGTAAGCAAGGGGTCTGTGTGGGTAAAATGACAACACATACCCTGTAGGAACATTAAGTGAAATGTAATTGTATGCAGAGTTGCATTTGATTGGTTCCGATTCAAGAAGTTTGATAAGATCGATTAATTATAATGAACAAAACAATCAAACAGCACTTTATTGAAGACAGAAAACTAAAGAGAGAGAACTCATCTAAAGTCAGAAATCAATCTCAAGTAAGAATTATAGATGAAATATATTGATTACACTGTGTAACAATTTTTTTTTTTTTTTTGTTCCTGGGTAGTAAGTGTTATTTCCTAATTGCTTATGCCTCAAAAGTATACAAAATGGCTATTATTCCCCACAAACTTTGCTTTTGTGACCAGGACAGCGATATTTTGAAATTTACCTATTTTCCAGAACATTCCAGATAGATTCAGTGCTGAGTAAACTTGGAGTAACTTCTAGAACTTTCTAGAACTTTCCAGTAATATAAATAGTAGTATAAATACAGGGGCCTTAAGCCCACCAGTTCAGTTTAGTTCCAGCTGCCTAAGTGGATACATATCTGCATTTTTCTGAGATGGCATCAAGGTCATAGGAGACTTCAAAATGGTGGCGTTCCTGATGGGTCTCCAAGGCGGTTTTACCAAGTTTCCCTGCTATCTTTGCCTTTGGGACAGCAGGGACACCAAGGCGCACTACCACAGGCGGGACTGGCCACAGCGGACTGAGTTCTCTGTGGGGAGGAACAACGTCAAGTGGGAGCCACTGGTGGACCCCCGGAAGGTGCTGATGCCACCACTGCACATCAAATTGGGCCTTATGAAACAATTTGTCAGAGCTCTAGATAAGGAGTCGGCAGCCTTCAAGTACCTTCAAGACTTCTTCCCTAAGCTGTCTGAGGCAAAGGTCAAAGCCGGTGTCTTCGTCGGACCACAGATAAAGAAGATCCTGGAGTGCAATGAATTCCCCAAGAAGCTCACTAGTAAGGAGAAAGCGGCTTGGAACAGCTTTGTCGCAGTGGTTCGGGGCTTCCTGGGCAATCACAAGGCCGAAAACTATGTGGAGCTGCTTGAGACTCTGGTGAAGAACTACGGCACAATGGGCTGTAGGATGTCCCTCAAAGTCCATATCCTTGATGCTCATCTTGATAAATTCAAGGAGAACATGGGAGCGTACTCGGAGGAGCAAGGCGAGCGCTTCCACCAGGATATACTGGACTTTGAACGCCGCTACCAAGGACAGTATAACGAGAACATGATGGGAGACTACATTTGGGGGCTGATTCGTGAAAGTGATTTACAGTATAATCGTAAATCTCGAAAAACTACTCACTTCTAAATCTTCTGTAGTCATTTTTGTATTACTTTAGTATAAATACATGTTAATTTGGATTCATATGTTGTTTTTTCTGACGAAAAGACACAAATTTGCCCGTTTTCTCATTGGAAATAGGTACATTTCAAAATATCACTGTCCTGGTCACAAAAGCAAAGTTTGTGGGGAATAATAGCCATTTTGTATACTTTTGAGGCATAAGCAATTAGGAAGTAGATGAGTACATGAGAAAGTAGGGAGGAGGGAGTAAGGAGGAGGGATCATGAAGGAGGGAGCAGGGAGCAGAGATTTTAATGGATTATATGCTATTCAAGATATATAGTAAGCAAGCGTTCTGCTTGGGGAAAATGGGAACAAATGCGGCACCCCCAGTCATTCTGCATGTATTCATCTGTCCCAATACTTGTTGGAGGGGAGTGTATAATATTTAACAATGAATTGCATCATTAATTTGTGCATTGATTGCCAGCTGCAAAATGAATTCTCACAAATTCATATAATAATATAATAATATATCACAAATAATCATTTTACACCCTTCTATACCTTTGTACCTCAATGCCTCTTCTGTTTTCAAGTTGTAGCCTTATGTCAGAAAAAGCCATTAAAAAAAGAACCTGCTGTAATATGTATGTATCAGTCTTTTTGTTGGTTCTGTACCATTCAAACCTAGTGGAGATTTTTTCAGTGACTTGACTTTTCCAACCATCTCTCCTCTAACAGTTCTCTTTTCTTCAATCAGATTCCTATCAGCTCACACTGGACCCCAATACAGCGAATATAAACCTCTGTCTGTCTGAAGGGAACAGAAAAGTGACATACACTAGAGACATCCAGATATATCCTCATCACCCAGAGAGATTTGAGAGCTATTCGCAAGTCCTTTGCAGAGAGGGTTTGTCTGGGACTCATTGTTACATGGAGATTGAGTGGAGTGGTGGATGGGCTGATATAGGAGTCACATATAAAGGAATCAGCAGGAAAGGAGTGGATCGATCCTGTGGCCTTGGATACAATGACAAGTCCTGGAGTTTGTTCTGCTCTGGTTACAGTTACACTGCCAGGCACAATAACAATGAAACTGAAATAACTGGCCACCGCTCCCCCAGAATAGGAGTGTATCTGGACTTTAATGCCGGCACACTGTCCTTTTATGGCGTCTCTGACACAATGACCCTCCTGCACAGATTCCAAACCACATTCACTGAGCCGCTCTATCCTGGGTTTAGACCTGGTTATGATTCCACTGTAACAATCTGTCAGCTGAACTAGACTGTTTTGTGTTGTAAGAAACCCTTTGTATTGAACTCCCTGTCTGTCCTCTCCACTCCTCGGGTGAAGGGAATGTTCAATCTGACACAACTTTGGATGAAAGTTAGGGGGTAAAATGGCGCTACCTGCAGAGCGAAACAAGGTGAATTATTTGTTTTTACACTTGGGGCCGAGGCAGCCTCATTTTTACAGTTTAATCTGTCAGGTTAGTGTTTTTGTAATTGTAAACACTCACAACTGGACAGCTGTTTCAGCATAAAATGTTCAATATGTCCTGCGTATTTATTGATTACAAATACATAAATAGCACCAAGTGGCAGACTTAGTTGGCATCTCTGCACAGTGCTAGAATTCCACAGCATGTACTGATAAGTATCTCTTAAGGTGATTGTAGCTCACTAAATAATTCCACAATGTGTTCCTATATTGCACTTCCATTGGCTCCATAGGACTCAAATGTTCAGCTTTGAAAAGCATGAGATCTGGTGTTACTTGAGGTTAAATAAAGTTCTCAGTTTCTATGCCTTATTCTCAGGGTGCATGTTTACTATAGCAGGTGTTTCTTTCAACACAAAGGATCCTTCAGGCGGTCCAGAAGCATTTAAACTAGAAAGGAAGGGGGGAGATAACAAAAAAACAGAAGGGAGACCACATCAAAACAAGGACAACAACTCAGGTAAGACCACTATTAAATGTATTTATCTTAATGCTAGAAGTCTCAGAAACAAAATGTTAGAACTTGAAGCTACTGCACTAACAAGTAACTACGATGTGATAGGTGTTACAGAAACTTGGTTGTCTGAGAGTGATGGAGACGAATATAATATTAGTGGGTACACGCTATATAGGAAAGACAGGCAGGACAGAAGAGGCGGAGGGGTAGCGCTATACATAAGAAATAGTCTTGAAGCCCAGGTGTTAAATCAGGACAAAGAAAACAATGCAGAATCAACATGGGTCAGAATAATGGACACCAATTCAAAGGGCATAATAATAGCATGCTATAGACCGCCAAATTCAGACGCCAAGCAAAATAATCTGTTGTACAATGACATTCGAAATGCGTGTAGAAAAGGAGAAGCAATACTAATGGGGGATTTCAACTTCCCCCATATAAAATGGGAAAACCCGATGGGGGGCACGACGGACGAAATTGAAATGGTGGAAATGACAAATGACTGCTTCCTAACGCAATTTGTCAAGGCACCGACTAGAGGGGAGGCATGCCTTGACTTAGTCTTTTCAAATAATGAAGACAGAATAACTAAAACAGAGAGGTCAGAGAGCCATTGGCAAACTCAGACCACAACATGGTCTCATTTGAAATATTTTTTAAAACCCCAAAAGTAATGACTAAAGCTAAGGTTTACAATTTTAGAAAAGCAAACTACGAAGGTATGAAACAGAGACTAACAGAAGTAGATTGGAGTAAAATAGAGAAAACATCCACAGAAAAAGGATGGCTGTTTTTTAAAAATGTAGTACTAGAGGCACAAAACAATTACATCCCAAAAGTAGACAAATCTAAATCTAAAACAAAATGGCCAAATGGTTTAATAGATCAATTAAAAAAAATATTCAGCGAAAAAAGGCACTTTACAGAGCGTTTAAAAGGGACCAAAAACAAAGCCCACAGAAAGAGTACTTGGAACTGCAAACACAAGTCTAAAAGGAAGTTAGAAAGGCCAAGAGAGAGATAGAAATCAATATTGCTAAGGGGGCTAAAACCAATTCCAAAATGTTTTTCCAATATTATAACAGCAAGAGAACATTCAAAGAGGAGGTTAAATGTCTAAGAGACACAAATGGCAAAATCATAGATGAAGAAAATAGCAAATATATTAAATGATTACTTTTCACAGGTTTTTACAAAGGAGGACACGGACAACATGCCCCACATGTCGACCTGTTCCTATCCAATTTTAAATAACTTTAGCATAACAGAGGCAGAAGTGTTAAAGGGACTAGGAGCTCTTAAAATAAACAAATCCCCTGGGCCAGATGAGATCCTCCCAATAGTATTCAAAGAAATGAAAGAAGTTATTTACAAACCGCTAACCAAGATCATGCAACAGTCTCTTAACACAGGGGTTGTACCAACAGACTGGAAAATAGCAAACGTAATACCGATCCACAAAAAGGGAGACAAAACCGAACCAGGTAACTACAGACCAGTAAGCCTGACTTCTATTATATGTAAACTTATGGAAACTATAATAAGATCCAAAATGGAAAATTACCTATATGGTAACAATATCCTGGGAGACAGCCAGCATGGTTTTAGGAAAGGGAGATCATGTCTAACTAACCTACTTGACTTTTTTGAGGATGCAACATTGAAAATGGATAACTGCAAAGCATACGACATGGTTTATTTAGATTTCTAGAAAGCTTTTGACAAAGTCCCGCATAAAAGATTAATTCTCAAACTGAACGCAGTAGGGATTTAAGGAAATGCATGCACATGGATTAGGGAGTGGTTAACAGGTAGAAAACAGAAAGTACTGATTAGAGGAGAACCCTCAAAATGGAGTGAGGTAACCAGTGGTGTACCACAGGGATCAGTGTTAGGTCCTCTGCTATTCCTAATCTACATTAATGATTTAGATTCTGGTATAGTAAGCAAACTTGTTAAATTTGCAGACGACACAAAAATAGGAGGAGTGGCAAACACTGTTGAAGCAGCAAAGGTCATTCAAAATGATCTAGACAGCATTCAGAATTGGGCAGACACATGGCAAATGAAATTTAATAGAGAAAAGTGTAAAGTATTGCATGCGGGCAATAAAATTGTGCATTATAAATATCATATGGGAGATAGTGAAATTGAAGAAGGGAACTATGAAAAAGACCTAGGAGTTTATGTTGACTCAGAAATGTCTTCATCTAGACAATGTGGGGAAGCTATAAAAAAGGCTAACAAGATGCTCGGATATATTGTGAGAAGTGTTGAATTTAAATCAAGGGAAGTAATGTTAAAACTCTACAATGCATTAGTAAGACCTCACCTAGAATATTGTGTTCAGTTCTGGTCACCTTGTTACAAAAAGTATATTGCTGCTCTAGAAAGAGTGCAAAGAAGAGCAACCAGAATTATCCCAGGTTTAAAAGGCATGTCGTATGCAGACAGGCTAAAAGAATTGAATCTATTCAGTCTTGAACAAAGAAGACTACGTGGAGATCTGATTCAAACATTCAAAATCCTAAAAGGTATAGACAATGTCAACCCGGGGGACTTCTTTGACTTGAAAAAAGAAAAAAGGACCAGGGGTCATAAATGGAGATTAGATAAAGGGGCATTCAGAACAGAAAATAGGAGGCACTTTTTTACACAAAGAATTGTGAGGGTCTGGAACCAACTCCCCAGTAATGTTGTTGAAGCTGACACCCTGGGATCCTTCAAGAAGCTGCTTGATGAGATTCTGGGATCAATAAGCTACTAACAACCAAACGAGTTATGTTCTTATGTTCTTCTTATGTTCTTATGCACATTTGAAACCTATATAACGAATGGAAGTGCACAGCAGCTGAGATTCATGGGATTATTTTGTCAGCTCCAATCCCTATCATTGTAAGGTCGTGTAAATAGCAGCTCACAATACTTGCCATGTCAAAGGCATGTCAGTATAGTTTCTAGCAGATTCCTGTATATAGTAGAATCCTGTTGGCTGAATAGCGTTTGAACTTGATGCTGAAGTTTATGGTGACACTTTACATGAACGTGTCATTTCTAAATAGTTTATTAACACGTTATAGATGCTTAAAATATGAGTTTATAATGCATTATAGAACAAGTCATACAGGGTAGTAACAGGATTTACTAGTTTGTTATAAATACTGAATAGATGATAAGAAATCTGCAATACATGAGAATATAAAACTGTATATTAGCTGTAAAGAAATCAGGACAAATCACATTAAACACACATGATTTACACTTCATTGTCTGGGTCATTTATTTTGTATTTTAAATTAATCTGCTTATTGAAAAAGGTTTTTCATTATTTGTGCAAAAAACAAAAACACCTGCCACAGCAGTGTCGATATGGTGTAGGGCCTCCATGGGCAGCCAGCACGGCACTGATTGGACGTGGCAGGTAGCGATTCTGCAAGGTGCTTTTTAAATTGTGCTGGAATGATACGGGACCATTCCTCAATGATTACCAGCCTCTGATTCCTTCAGGTTGTGTTGTATTGGGGGTGGAAATCTGCAGTCAAGTCAGAGTGGCCCATACATAGAGAGAGTCACATCACTTTAGAGACTGTTCCTTGACTGTGCCTTCTTGAAAACAGAAGCACCTGCCAACCAAGCACCTCTAATCAGCCCTCTATCAAAGTGTGTCAGATCTGTGGTCCTGTGGTCCCATCGTGGTTATAGAGCTTTTAACCTCATCTCATCTCACCGACAGGAGACAGAATCCGTAACGCAGAGCATCACACAGCACTGCCTGTTGCATAGTCTCATCAGTAAGTGCTTGCAGATATACAGACACTCCCCAGCTCTACACTGTATCACCGCACTAAAGGGTTTTCTCTTAGAGATTATGAATAATGTAACTGATGTCAGAGTTCATGTTATTGTGACACAGCAGGACCAGTACACTCTCTGGTTATTTCTTTTTCTTTTCCAGTCTACTTTATTTTCACTCTGAGTTTTTATCCTGCCCAGAACGTTACTTTGTTTCCTCTCCCCACTGACTTCCTTCCTGTGTCACAGGTAATAGGGCCCCCCACTTGAGTAGGGAGAGGAAACCAAGTACGACCAAGTCTGGAAAACAAAAATAATGTTTAGATCAGGAGAGGGCTCTGCATAAATCTATTGTTAAGGTTCTATGTATAAACAGTGTGTAACCCCAGCCTGGGATTTGACAGTACGGTTTTCTGAAGCTTCAGATGAATTGTTGACAAACACTCTCCAGCTGCAACAGGTGCCCAAAGTCTTCATTGTATCACTTAGATTATATGAATCATTTTATTGAGCAATGTAAACTTTCCATTTGGCACAGCAGGTCCAGTAAATGCTGGTACTATTTCCCCTTGTTATTGTACCACAGAGCTGTGTTTTGTTTCCTCTCTCTCTTCACTTTGTTTCTTCCTGTACCAGGACCCCTCTGGAGTCTTGCACTGAGGTCTGGGGTCCTATTACCTGTAACACAGCAGTGAAGTGAGTGGGGAGAGCAAACCAAGTACTGCCAAGTATTGGGGCAGATTGATAAATGCACTGGGTCTTTTGCTGTGGAACTCAAATGCAGAACTCAAATGTAGTGCCGTGTTTAAAACAATAAGATCCCAACAAGGCTTCTGAGTTCTTTCAACTCATTACTGGATAAGGAACAGATTTACACACAACTCAACTCATTACTGGATAAGGAACAGATTTACACACAGCTCAACTCATTACTGGATAAGGAACAGATTCACGCACAGCTCAACTCATTACTGGATAAGAAACAGATTTACACACAGCTCAACTCATTCCTGGATGAGGAACAGATTTACACAAAGCTCAATTCATTACTGGATAAGGAACAGATTTACACACAGCTAAACTCATTACTGGATAAGGAAGAGATTTTCACACAGCTCAACTCATTACTGGATAAGGAACAGATTTACACACAGCTCAACTCATTACTGGATAAGGAACAGATTTACACACAGCTCAACTCATTACTGGATAAGGAACAGATTTACACACAGCTCAACTCATTACTGGATAAGGAACAGATTTACACACAGCTCAACTCATTACTGGATAAGGAACAGATTTACACACAGCTCAACTCATTACTGGATAAGGAACAGATTTACACACAGCTCAGCTCATTCCTGGATAAGGAACAGATTTACACACAGCTCAGCTCATCACTGGATAAGGAACAGATTTACACACAGCTCAACTCATTACTGGATAAGGAACAGATTTACACACAGCTCAACTCATTACTGGATAAGGAACAGATTTACACACAACTCAACTCATTACTGGATAAGGAACAGATTTACACACAGCTCAACTCATTACTGGATAAGGAACAGATTCACACACAGCTCAACTCATTACTGGATGAGGAACAGATTTACACAAAGATCAATTCATTACTGGATAACGAACAGATTTACACACAGCTAAACTCATTACTGGATAAGGAACAGATTTTCACACAGCTCAACTCATTACTGGATAAGGAACAGATTTACACACAGCTCAACTCATTACTGGATAAGAACAGATTTACACACAGCTCAACTCATTACTGGATAAGGAACAGATTTACACACAGCTCAACTCATTACTGGATAAGGAACAGATTTACACACAGCTCAACTCATTACTGGATAAGGAACAGATTTACACACAGCTCAACTCATTACTGGATAAGGAACAGATTTACACACAGCTCAACTCATTACTGGATAAGGAACAGATTTACACACAGCTCAACTCATTACTGGATAAGGAACAGATTTACACACAGCTCAACTCATTACTGGATAAGGAACAGATTTACACACAGCTCAGCTCATTCCTGGATAAGGAACAGATTTACACACAGCTCAACTCATCACTGGATAAGGAACAGATTTACACACAGCTCAACTCATTACTGGATAAGGAACAGATTTACACACAGCTCAACTCATTACTGGATAAGGAACAGATTTACACACAGCTCAGCTCATTCCTGGATAAGGAACAGATTTACACACAGCTCAACTCATTACTGGATAAGGAACAGATTTACACACAGCTCAACTCATTACTGGATAAGGAACAGATTTACACACAGCTCAACTCATTACTGGATAAGGAACAGATTTACACACAGCTCAACTCATTACTGGATAAGGAACAGATTTACACACAGCTCAACTCATTACATCCTTATATTCCTGAACAGAACTAGACACTCTACCACTGCAGTCAAACACATTGTTAATACTGTGATAAATCAGGAGAAATGGACAGTCTAAACATGGAAACAAGCTTGTTCTTGTTATTCCACTTGTTCTCCTTGTTGAAGAAGAAAACTCCCCTCCCCTCCAAAAACAATTGAGAACTGAAGTGGAGGCATTTCTGTCCATTTTACCCACTCAGATCCCTCGCTATCTAAATATAATGATGCGTCTGAAAAGATAATAGCACCGTCTTCAAATACAAGCTAAAGATTGTCAGATTGTCAAAGTATTTTAATTTAACAATGAAAATAAATAAATAAACTAATTTAAAATGAATAAATAAGGTTGTATTTAAGTTTTAATATAAGATATATGATTTTCAATTTGCACTTTAATCAAAACAATTTAATGGTTTTAAATTTGATCAGCAATAACTGAATGTAAATATTTTTTATATAAACAATACAATTGAAAATAGGTTGATTAAAGTATTGTTTATATTATCTATATTTTCTAAATATTACATGTCTGATCTTTAATATCCTAGTATGTGTGTGCTGAATGATTCAATGTGATTTTTGCTTAGATCTTTATTTAAAATGCTTACTAACTATTCCAGCAATAATTGCCTCTGAAAACTCTTGTCCAGGTTGATTGTGGGGAAACGAGGTGGGGAAGCATATTGGTGGTGCGCTGGGCACTGAAGTCCACAGGGTAAGCATTGTGCACTGCAGCCCGTGCAACAGTCATACGATTCCCCACAATCAGCCTCCAGGAGTCTTTTCAGAAGCAATGTTTTGCTGGAATAGTTAGTAAAAATGGTGAATAAAATCTAATCAGAAACAGCGAGAGAAAATCCTCATCAGGTAAGAAATGTAAAGAACATGATGACATTTAAACCTTTAACCTCAGTGTGGCCCCATGAGTGTTCATTAATATCTATCTATCTATCAGGAGAGTTTTCAAAATGACCAATTATATCTGTTCATGAAAACACAGCAGCATGGCTGATTGAAATGAAATCTCTTTGAAATGTTTGATGAAGGGGGTCAGGAGGTGGGGTCCTATTACCTGTAACACAGGAAGGAAGGAAGTGAACGGGGAGAGGAAACCAGTGTGGGGGCTGCAGGATCAATGGGCTTCACCTGAGTCAAAGAGAGTGGAAATAAAGAAGTGTGGAAAACAAAACGAGCAACAGCAAAACAAGAAGGGACTTAGGAGGACGATGTTCTGCTGATGAGAGGGAAGACATTGTCTGAAATGAATAAAACAAATAGTGCACAGATTTGAAAACCAGTGTGGGGGCAGCAGGATCAATGGGCTTCACCTGAGTCAAAGAGAGTGGAAATAAACAGCAACAGCAAAACAAGAAGGGACTTGAGAGAGCGATGTTCTGCTGATCAGAGGGAAGACATTGTCTGAAATGAATAAAACAAATAGTGCACAGATTTGAAAAGTAGGTCCCTTGATTGTAAGCTTTGTTTGAGTGTCTGTTCTGTATAAAATGGTTTTAACTCATGAAATCAGCACTGTAATAAATGAGTATGTCAGTAACATACACACCCTGTCTGATAACACTAGAACATGTCAAGTTCTCATAATATACAGCCTCGCCTGGACTGGAGGGACCACCCTTCACGTTCTCTTAGGGGGTGAGCAGACCTTGTTCCTCAAGCTTGCTTTGAACTGGAGAGAAGAAAGCCATTGGTGCTCAGTTTGTGGTTGAGGACTAATGGACTTTGAGATGTGGATTAATGCCCACGAAGATCAAACTCCACCAAACTCCGCCTCTTAGAGTGTTACACAATTCCAGGAAATCAGCACAGTTAAGTTTCGTTTGTCGTGAAATTGTCAGTCTCTCTGTCTCACTGCAGCAAGAATGGCTTCAAACTTGTGGTCAGAGGATCAGTTTAGCTGTTCAGTGTGTCTGGAGCTATTGAAGGACCCAGTCACTACATCATGTGGACACAGTTACTGTATGGGGTGTATTAAGAACTACTGGGATCAGACTGATCATACAGGTGTCTACAGCTGCCCCCAGTGCAGAGAGACCTTTACCCCAAGGCCTGATCTGCGCAGAAACACCATGCTGGCTGAAGTTGTAGAGGAATTAAAGAAGACAGTGCTCAATCCTCCTCCTGCTCAAAGTTATGCTGGATCTGGAGATGTGTCGTGTGATTTCTGCACTGGGAGAAAGTTCAAAGCTGTGAAATCCTGTTTGACGTGCCTGGCCTCTTATTGTGAAACACACGTCAAGCCACACTATGAGGGGGCTGCTTTCAAGAGGCACAAGCTGATCAATGCAATTGGAAATCTGGAGCAGAAGCTTTGTGCTGAACACCAGAAGGTTTTGGAGGTCTTCTGTAGAACAGATCAGACATGTATTTGCTTGTTGTGTACACAAGATGAACACAAGAGCCATGATACAGTCTCAGCTAAGAAAGAAAGGAGTGGGAAACAGGTAAGGATTTGAACCAATTCCTTGTATCTTTCCTAGAAGATAAGAATTCCCAGGGATATTTAACATGTCTGTTTACTAGGTTATACAGTTTCACATTAGATCTGATTTTAATTGTATATTAAAAGCTATTTAAAGAGCCCTAGTTTTTTAATTGCTCTATCTAAACTATGATGTACTAACATGTATTTCAGGGTGTAACAGGGGTGTTGTTACAGGTGTGGCTATCGCTGATTGACAGGAGAGACACAGGAGGTTTTCTTTGATACAAAAAACACGAAACATTCAAATCAAAACGCTGCTCGAAAACAACTAGAAAATAAAAGTTGACCAAACAAGAAAGGAGGTCCCGCTCCAGGAACAGTCTCCCTGACACCTCCTGTCTAGACTTGGGTGGCATTAAAATCCTGGATTTGAATATGCCCTGTCATATCTAGCACACACTTGATTGGCAAAAACATTATTTACAATCAAACAAAAACACAGTATTTACACGTGCAAGACCTCAGCCCTGCCTCAAAGGGTAAGAAGGATTTGTTCAGCTGTTTTGAGGTGCATTGGAATTTGTAGTGTTTAATTAGCATGATTTATATTCCTAGTGTTTTTTATATGTATCTTACAACTTAATAAAATCATAGATCAGTTTCATTGTTTAAGATAGGTTAATTGGTAACATAAAAATAACATTCCCAGCAAAGTCACCTAATTTAAAAAATCAAAAAACAAAAAAAAAAAACCAAGATTATTATGATATTCAATGTAAAATATTAATATGATATGCAACATACAAGATTAATATGATATTCAATATTCACAGGGCTTCTGTTTTTCTGTGTTTATTAATTTCATTAAACCAAGAGGCAGCCATGCTTGTGTTTGTAGTGATGTGGTGGAAATATGATCCTCGCTTGGAAAATTGGTGCTGCAGCCGGAGGACGGAGCGAGCTTCACCCAGTACTGCCTCTATGATGCAGGGCCTCTTTAATATATTGTAATAATGATTGCAGCACAGGGATCATAAACAAAACTTTAATAATTATGTTTTGATATATAGTAAACAAAACCCATGCCTTTAAAAGTGACACATATGCATCTATCTGCCCTGGCAGAGCTGCTGTGCCCGTGCCTTTAAAAGTGACACATATGCATCTATCTGCACTGGCAGAGCTGCTGTGCCCGTGCCTTTAAAAGTGACACATACGCATCTATCTGCACTGGCAGAGCTGCTGTGCCCGTGCCTTTAAAAGTGACACATACGCATCTATCTGCACTGGCAGAGCTGCTGTGCCCGTGCTATGCCATTCTTGCCAGTCTGCCCACAGTGAGGGGGTGTGTTTTTGGGAGGCTTGCTTGTACACTTAAAACGTTTGATCTTTCAATTTATAACCACCATCTAGCTGAGAAGAATTGTTTTTATTGGTAAAGTGTTCATCTTTTTAATTATGAAGGCTCAAAGTCAGTAGAGGGCATAACTCAAATCCAAGATGGCTGCCAGGCAGAAACAGTAGCTGAATTTTTGGTGTGTTATTATTATTATTATTATTATTATTATTATTATTATTATTTCTTTCTTAGCAGACGCCCTTATCCAAGGCGACTTACAATTGTTACAAGAAATCACATTAAACATTATTCAGATATCACATTATTTCTACATACAATTACCCATTTATACAGTTGGGTTTTTAGTGGAGCAATCTAGGTAAAGTACCTTGCTCAAGGGTACAACAGCAGTGTCCCACACTAGGGATTGAACCCACAACCCTCCGGTCAAGAGTCCAGAGCCCTAACCACTACTCCGCACTGCTGTGTTAAAAAAAAACATTTTTTACATGATTAAAACAGAAATGTTTAAGTTAGTTAAAAACGAAATTTAATAACCTATTTGAAAATTGGTTTGTTGAAATCTACAATTTCTTTCTCTCACCCTACTAATCCCCTCTTTCCTTTGCTCTCTTCCACAGTGAAGTCCTTCTGCTCACGGGCTCATTCTTCTGGGGATTTTGTGTGTTGAGGCATTTTTTACATTTCTTCACAATTTGCAATTCTGTTTTAAATTCCACGAGTGTGTGAATTCTCCCTATTGAACTGTAATATAGTTTTAAATCCCACGAGCAAGAACAACCCTACGTTTCTAATTGTAATCTCGTTTTAAATCTCACAAGCGTGTGCAATCCTCCAATAGAAATGCAGGAATGTGCTGCCACTCAGTTTAAAGTATTCAGAATGAATCAATGATAGATTCAAGTCAGGAAGGAGGAACATTGCCCGACTGCGCTGGGAAAGGGATTTTTTTTGTTTGGTTTTAGGTTATTTTATTGTATTTTTTCACATGGAAAGGGGTGAAGTCAACATGAATTGAGAAACCATGTCCAGTGTTTTTCCGGTGTTTATTGGGTATACACTGATTTCATTGTTTTGTATCAGGGGTGTTTTATCTGTGTTTATCGATTAAAAATGGAAATCAGAATATCTATTAAAGAGAAAGCTGCTTCAGTTTCCTAGGTGCTTTACAAAACAAATATGTAACACATGCTAGATCAGCCATCATTCACTGTTACTAGTATGAAACAGTACCATCTAGTGGACAGTTACTGTGGATCAAGCGTACTTTTGTATTGCTGGCAGCTGTGCACTAGATGGTGTTGTATCATACTATTATACACACATGTTGTCTGATCTAGCCTGTGCTACAGATGTCTATGGCTTGCAACTAGAACTGAAGTCAAAATATATTTGACTCAGAATTATTGCACACATTGTAAAGAGGTAAGGGGACAAGAAAATATAAAATATATTTGAAATAAAATGATTCTGTCAGTTTCAATAGCATACTTAAACAGGCCTGTGTTGGGTGTGACAGGATATCACTCAATGCCCCATCAGAAATGTCACTGTGTCACTGTGTTTCTACACAGAAGCAGCTGGGAGAGACACAGACAGAAATACAACAGAGAATCCAGGAGAGAATGAAAGAAGTGGAGGAGATGAAACAGGCTGTGAAGTCTCTGAAAGTGGGTATTGACAAGAGGGGGGTATTATTATTATTATTATTATTATTATTATTATTATTATTATTATTATTATTATTATTATTATTAACAACAGATGGAATGGAACAAATCTGCAGAAGTTTACTGTCTATGCCTGATGTGTTTTTGATATCAATTCTAACCATGTCTCCTCTACTGTGTTCTTTCACTCAGAGATCAGCACAGAGGGAAATAAAGAAAACCACGAAGATCTTTAGTGATCTGAGCCGATCCATTGAGAAGATCCGCACTGAGGTTATTGAGCTAATTGGAGCTAACGAGAAGGCTGCAGTGAATCAGGCTGAAGGACGCATGAAGAAACTGGAGCAGGAGATTGCTGAGCTAAGGAGGAGAAACGCTGCGCTGAAACAGCTTTCAGAGACAGAGGATGACATCCATTTTCTACAGGTAACATCACTGCTTGTTGGAAAATCTCAAGTCCCTAACTGCGACAGTTTCAGACAGACCTCTCTAATTGAACGAATCCTTGCTTTTTCCCCAGGAATGTTTTGGACCCCATTCTGTTCACTGAAAACTCCTTTTCTTCACTTTCCTGTTGTAGAATTTCCAGTCTCTCTGTGCCCCTCCTGAAGCTGGAGACTTACCCAGCGTTACTGTCAACACAGACATCTCTTTTGGGGCTGTGAGGAAAGCTCTATCTGAACTTAAAGACCATATTGAGGACTTCTGCAAGGGGGAATTAGTCAAAATAACCACAACAGGTTGGTGTAAAATAGATTCCTTTGGTAGAGATTTCTCAAATAGACCATGGCTTGAGGAGGGGCAGGACTTGCAAGACATTAATAAAGACCTCTTGCAGATTGTTGACTATATGAATATTGCAGCAAGGAGGAGGGAGAGGGAGGAGGGTAAATGGAGGAGGAAGCATGGAGGAGACAGGAGGGAGGACTGTGGAGGAGGGAGCAGAGAGGACGAAGCAGGAAGGAGAGAGCAGGGAGGAGTGAGCAGGGGGCATGAAGGAGAGCATGGAAGAGGGAGGAGGGAGCAAGGATTAGGGAGCATGGAGGTGGGAGCAGGGAAATAGGAGGGAGCAGGGAGGACGAGGAGGGAGCATAGAGGGAGAAAGGTACTCAGAGGAGAGAGGAGGGAGCGGGGAGCAGGGAGCAGGGATGATGCAGGGAGGAGGGAGTGATTTGAGGATTGGCCAGACAATGACTGTTGTATGTAATCATGAACATCTTGAAGTACAGATTTTTACATCCTGAAATGAAGTGAATAAGCCTTGTTTCTTTACAGATTGCTGTTTGGAGTCTTATGTGTGTTGTGTATTAATCCACATGTTTCAATTCTATTTCTCTCTCTTTTCTGCCCAGTGAATGAAGTTGCAGTTTACAGTCTGCAGGCTCCAGAGCCAAGGAACAGAGCTGAGTTTTTAAAATGTAAGTCTGTTTTCACTGAAACATTTCATTGAAAGATGTGTCACTCCATTGAGAGAAGAGCTAACACTACAGAACAGGGAGGGGTGGAGCTTGAGGGCAGCAATTATTATTATTTATTAGTAATTGTGAAGCCATTAATCTACACTCCTCTCCAGCAAGTATTGGTTCAGATGAATACATGCAGAATGACTGGGGGAGGGGCATTTGTTGCCTGTTTTTCCACTCAGACCTTTCTCTCCCTAAATATCTTGGTGTCCCTGAATAGATAATCATCCCATGTTTTAATACATGTACAATGCATGTGAAACCAGTTGAGGGGTAAAATGAACAGCTATCCCTCCCAGTCATCCTGTGCTGGTAGTAAATGTATATTGCAGTATCACTGCACTTGTGGGATGGATTGCTCATTAAAATATTAGACTAATATTTGAAGAGTGGATGATATTCCTTTAGGAACATTAAGTGAACTGTAATTGTATGCAGAGCTGCATTTGATTAGTTCCAATTGAAGAAGTTTGATAAGATCGAGGAATTATAATGAGCAAAACAATCAAACAGCAAGAGGGCTTAATTAATAGCAGCAGCAGTTTATTGAAGACAGAAAAATAAAAAGAGAGAACTTATCCAAAGTGAGAAATAAATCTCAAGTAAGAATTATAGATCAGGGGGCTCCCGAGTGGCGCATCCAGTAAAGGCGCTCCTCGCAGGATGTGCCCTATAGCCTGGAGATCGCTGGTTCGAATCCAGGCTATGTGACCGAGAGTTCCTAGGGGGCGGCGCACAATTGGCTGAGCGCTGCCCGGGTAGGGAGGGCTTAGGTCGGCAGGGGAATCCACGGCTCACCGCGCATCAGCGACCCCTGTGGCCGATAGGGCGCCTGTGGCTCTGCAGCGGAGCCGCCAGATCTGTGTTGTCCTCCGGCACTATAGGTCTGGTAGCACTGCTGTGGATCTGCAGTGCGAAAAATGACGGCTTGGAAGTAGCACGTTTCGGAGGACGCGTGTTTCAGCCTCCGTTTCCTGAGTCGGTGGGGGGGTTGCGAGCGGTGAGCCGGGGATACAGATAATAATTGGGCATGCTAAATTGGGGTGAAAACCGGGGTAAAAATAATTGGCGACGACTAAATTTGAAAAAAAAAAAAAAAAGAATTATAGATCAAATCTATTGATTATCAATGTTAATTATTACAGTCTAAATATACTTGTCAATAAAAAAAGCAGGGACAAGGGAGCAGGGAGACTGGAGCAGGGAGGAGGGAGCATAGAGGAGGGAGAAGGGAGCAGGGAGGAGGGAGAATGGAGTAGGGAGGAGGGAGCAAGGAGTAGGGAGCATACAGGAGGGAGCAGGGTGGAAAGAGGATTGAGTAGGAGCATACAGGAGGGAGCATGGAGGAGAGAGGAGGGATCAGGGAGCATACAGGAGGGAGCATGGAGGAGAGAGGAGGGATCAGGGGGCATACAGGAGGGAGCATGGAGGAGAGAGGAGGGATCAGGGAGCATACAGGAGGGGGAAGGACCAGGAAGTAGGGAGCATACAGGAGGGATGAGGGTGGAGGGAGGATGGAGTAGGGAACATACAGGAGGGAGCATGGAGGAGGGAGCATAAAGGAGGGAGAAGGGAGCATAAAGAAAGGAAAAGGGAGGAGGGAGCAGGGAGGAGGGAGCATACAGGAGGAAGCAGGGAGTAGATAGCATACAGGAGGGAGGAGGGACCAGGGAGTAGGGAGCATACAGGAGGGAGCAGGGTGGAGAGAGGATGGAGTAGGGAGCTTAAAGGAGGGAGGAGGGAGCAAAGAGGAGGGAGTAGGGAGCATAAAGGAGCGAGGATGGAGGAGGGAGCATAGAGAATGGAGCAGGGAAAAGGGAGGAGAGAGGATGCAGCGGGTCCATGCAGGAGAGAGGATGGAGCATAAACAAGGGAACAGGAAGGAGGGAGCATATAGGAGGGAGTAGGGAGCAGGGAGGAGGGAGCATGGAGGACAGAGGAGGGATCATACAGGAGGGATTAGGGAGGCAGGAGCAGGAAGGATTAAATATAGATGGAGGAGGGAGCAGGGAGGAGGGAGCATATAGGAGAGAGCAGGGAGGAGGGAGCAACAAGACGGAGGAGAGAGCATAGAGCAGGGAGGAGGCAGCAGGGAGGAGGGAGCAGTAGGGAGCATACAGGAGGAGCAGGGAGCATAGAGGTGGAGGGAACAGGGAAGAGGGAGGAGGGAGCATACAGGAAGGAGGGGGGAGCATACAGGAAGGAGCAGGAAGGAGGGAGTATAAAAAGAGGAGGGAACAGGAAGGACAGAAGAGGGAGCAAAGAGGAGGTATTATAGCACAGGGACTATAGAGGGAGGAGGAAGCAGGGAGGATAGATCAGGGAGGAGAGATCAGGGAGGAGGGAGCATAGAGAAGGGAGGAGAGAGCATGGAGGAGGAGAGGAGGGAGGAGGGAGCATAGAGGAGGGAGGAGAGAGCATGGAGGAGGAGAGGAGGGAGGAGGGAGCATAGATGAGGGTGCAGGGACTGGTGAAGCAGGGAGGAGGGAGTGATTTGAGGGTGCAGTAGACAATGACTGTTGATTTTCTCAGTGATTTGACTTTTCTAACCGTCTCTCCTCTTCAATCAGATTCCTGTCAGCTCATACTGGACCCCAACACAGTGCATAGAAACCTCTGTCTGTCTGAAGGGAACAGAAAGGTGACATGCAGGAGAGAGACCCAGAGATATCCCACTCACCCAGAGAGATTTGAGAGCTATCCCCAAGTGCTTTGCAGAGAGGGATTGTCTGGGACTCGCTGTTACTGGGAGATTGAATGGAGTGGTAGAGGGGCTGTTATAGGAGTCACATATAAAGGAATCCGCAGGAAAGGAGGGGATCGTTCCTGTATCCTTGGATTCAAAGACAAGTCCTGGAGTTTGGAATGCTCTGATTCCAGTTACTCTGCCTGGCACAATAACAATCACACTGCAATAACTGCCCCCTGCTCCCCCAGAATAGGTGTGTATCTGGACTTTAATGCCGGCATGCTGTCCTTTTATGACGTCTCTGACACAATGACCCTCCTGCACAGATTCCAAACCACATTCACTGAGCCGCTCTATCCAGGGTTTTGGCTTCGTTATTATGATTCCTCTGTAACAATCTGTCAGCTGAACTAGACTGTTTTGTGTTGTAAGAAACCCTTTGTATTGAACTCCCTGTCTGTCCTCTCCACTCCTCGGGTGAAGGGAATGTTCAATCTGACACAACTTTGGATGAAAGTTAGGGGGTAAAACGGCGCCACCTGCAGAACGAAACGAGGGGAATTATTTGTTTTTAGAAACAAATGGATTTCATACGAAATAACTGTATTTAATTTCGTTTTTAATTGTTATGTTTTAAATATATTTAAAAAATGGCATCCAATAGTCAGTGCTGTAATGGTTTTTAAAAAAGTGAACTTAAGTTTGCTTTATTGTGTGTGTGTTTTTGTTCTTTGATTTCCATAAGATATTTGATTTGTTTATTTTTTCAGATTTTAGTAATGTGATTTAATAAAAAAAAATAATTTGATTAACTGACTTTTCTTATTTATTAATATTCATAGGGAAGCATTGTAAAGCATAGAGAGATCTGATAAAGCATAGGGAAGCATTGTAAAGCACAGAGAGGTCTGGTAAAGCAAAGGGAAGCATTGTAAAGCACAGAGAGGTCTGGTAAAGCACAGGGAAGCATTGTAAAGCACAGAGAGGTCTGGTAAAGCATAGGGAAGCATTGTAAAGCACAAAGAGGTCTGGTAAAGCATAGGGAAGCATTGTAAAGCACACAGAGGTGTGGTAAAGCATAGGGAAGAATTGTAAAGCACAGTGGTCTGGTAAAGCATAGAGAAGCATTGTAAAGCACAGAGAGGTCTGGTAAAGCATAGGGAAGTATTGTAAAGCACAGAGATGCCTGGTAAAGCATAGGGAAGCATTGTAAAGCACAGAGAGGTCTGGTAAAGCATAGGGAAGCATTGTAAAGCACAGAGAGGTCTGGTAAAGCATAGGGAAGCATTGTAAAGCACAGAGAGGTCTGGTAAAGCATAGGGAAGCATTGTAAAGCACAGAGAGGTCTGGACTCTAACCCTGGGCTTGAGACTCAGCTCAGTGGTTTGGATTCCTGAACAGCTTCTTAGTAAAGGTATTATTCAGCATGCCGCCGCACCGTGAACTAATAAGAAAAGACTTTCAGTACCTGGCAGGCTCTTGTGACATATCAGGAGGGTCATTCTCTTTACTCCTTCTTCTTCTCCTTGGAGTCGGGTCCATGCCTCTCTCTACTGAATCACTCGTTCCTCAGTTAGCTGTGTTTCTCCTCTGCAACACAATTGAAACAAGTCCATTGTTAAAGAGTACAGCGCTTCAAATGTCATTTTTCTTTCTCTTTCTTTAGACCGGCCCCTTATCTTTTCATGCTGTTTGAAATCATCCCGACCGCTTCTTGTTATCACAGTTACTCAAATGCTGGGTTCGTTTTTGGAAACGTCTGTGTTGCTAATTGAGTGCCATGGTAGCATTGTATTTTAAACAATTTTGTATCAATTAAGATTATGTTTCATTTTGAATTATTCATTTTGAACTTTAAATATACATGTTAATACTAACAGTTACAACAGCATTTAATAGGAAAAAAAACTATGATCTTTTTGTATGTTTTGTCCAGTTGTTCTGCTTGGATTTTGGTGTCTGACCAAATTTATATTAGAGCTTGAGTTTCTCGCACTGTTCATGTCGTTAGGGTTACCCTAAATAAGTAAGACGTTCTTTTTCTCCAAGTCACTGACGCAGTACCAAAATAACAGTATTGTGCAGTAAAGAAACAAGGACCAGGGGTCGCAAATGGAGATTAGATAAAGGGGCATTCAGAACAGAAAATAGGAGGCACTTTTTTACACAGAGAATTGTGAGGGTCTGGAACCAACTCCCCAGTAATGTTGTTGAAGCCGACACCCCAGAAGCTGCTTGATGAGATTCTGGGATCAATAAGCTACTAACAACCAAACGAGCAAGATGGGCCAAATGGACTCCTCTCGTTTGGAAACTTTCTAATGTTCTTATGTATTTAACACAATAATAGTTTTACCAAATTAGAGTGAAATAGTTGTATACTTGTGTCTTAGGAAATTTCAGTTTACAAAAGCTCCCTTATTTTGAAGACTCCATGTTCACAAGTATGCGGAAGCCCCTTTGGCAGTCAGCATACGCTGTCATCATAAGTCACATGACCACAACCTGCGTGACGTCGAGTTATTTTGCTTAAACATCAATAATAACCGAACAACGAAGAAGAAGAAGCGAAAAAGACAAAAAATACAAAGAGAAAATGATGTAGCCTATCATTGTGATAAGTTGAAATATTCAAGTACCTTGACAAGATGTTTTGCCGGTACACAGTTCCGGGCCGTACCGGCTGACTTTCAACTCTGATTATTAGTATTACATTGATGTGTATTATTATTATTATTATTATTATTATTATTATTATTATTATTATTATTATTATTATGATGAATATAGTTTTATTAACCGCTATCATCAACAATACGAAGTATAAAATCGACTCGCCACAAGCACTCCTCTTCACTGCCTCCATTCACAAAACCTATAGCAACGCGATCATTAACGAGGGGTGCACAGAGCACCCCGATATACTCACAGCAGAACAGCCTCCATTCACAAAACCTATAGCAACGCGATCATTAACGAGGGGAGCACAGAGCACCCCGATATACTCACAGCAGAACAGCCTCCATTCACAAAACCTATAGCAACGCGATCATTAACGAGGGGAGCACAGAGCACCCCGATATACTCACAGCAGAACAGCCTCCATTCACAAAACCTATAGCAACGCGATCATTAACGAGGGGAGCACAGAGCACCCCGATATACTCACAGCAGAACAGCAACCATTCACAAAACCTATAGCAACGCGATCATTAACGAGGGGAGCACAGAGCACCCCGATATACTCACAGCAGAACAGCCTCCATTCACAAAACCTATAGCAACGCGATCATTAACGAGGGGAGCACAGAGCACCCCGATATACTCACAGCAGAACAGCCTCCATTCACAAAACCTATAGCAACTCACTCATTAACGAGTGGAGCGCAGATTTGTAATTTCCAGTAAAATGTAATGTTTCTATATTCCAATCTGTGCCAAACGTCACTTTTAAAACCCGTGTATTATGGATGTAAAGCCTAGTCCGGGTATGTCCCGCGACACATCCGTTTCATTTACACTGTAATGCGGACTCACAGGAACACAATATTTCTACCTGTGCTGAGTGGGAGCTGCAGAGGGACTGTGTTTTACGTAACTTTAGTTAAACTGCAATAAAGACACTGTCAGACTTTCTGTGTCCTCACCTAGGACTGTATAAAGCAGGATAGGACAGTCAATCCCGTGATGCAGTTCGGTACTCCATTACAGGCGCCATTTGTGGAGCCCACGCAGTACTGAATACATTGCGGAGATGCTGTGCTGCAGCGCCAGGATATACCGGTATTTTTTAATAACAATACAAAATATCGTTAATATAAATTGCCTGTTATTTATGTGAATTAATACTTGATAATGTCAAGAAACATTTTGCCAGGGCGAGCGTGAATACGTTAAAAGCATTGCGAGCGCGCTGTGAAAGAGCTCTACGGGCTCCGGAAATGCGTCACTGTTTACTAACTCCGCCCCCTTGTGACGATAGGACTGACACACACACACACACACACACACACACACACACACACACACACACACACACACACACACACAGGTACTGACACACACACACACACACAGGTACTGACACACACACACACACACACACAGGTACTGACACACACACACACACACACACACACACACACACAGGTACTGACACACACACACACACACACACACACACACACACACACACACACACAGGTACTGACACACACACACACACACACACACACACACACACGCACACACACACACACACACACACACACACAGGTAATTTGCAATACTGTACAACTTTATTTTTGCTTCATTTTAATTTTTACGAAGGGAATTGTCCTGGCTAGTTTTTAATTTATATCGTGTGCAATTTGAGAGTTGCCTTGCAGTTAATTCAATAATGCCCTTGATAACACTGTAAAGTAAAAATGCATTATTTTCTTAGAGGTGGATCGACAATTATAAAAAGAAGGTGAAGAGGGGAGAGCATTCCAGTGAACCCAGAGTTAAACTTGAAAAAGGGCTAAGAGAGGCATCGATGTGTTCGACAGTGAGAACTTATCAAAACAAGTACGCACAGGGTTTTATTCCTTACAGAACACATTTTTAATGTATTAAAGGCATTTAAAAAAAAAAAGCAAAATACAAAACATAGATGATGTGACTGGATATAATAAAATACAATATTGTGCTCTTTACAGAGGGCAACACTAACAAAGAGAAGGTGCAGGCTTTACACAGGACCTGGAGGAGCACCACAGCTGAGGAACAGGAGCGGTACTCTGAAACGACGAGGAAAATGCCCCCTCCACAGCGACCTGCAGACCACAGTCCTGATCAAAAGAAGAGCCTCTACAAGGACACCTTAAAGAATATTGCACAACAGGTCATCTGTGTGGTCAGCTTATACAAGAGATGGGCAACTCTAGTCCTCAAATTTGCAGCTTTCGTTCATGTTCTACCTCAGTTATCAAGCTTGTAAATGCTTGTTGTCTTTTTTGTACTTATGTTTCTACCAGTTGCTAATCAGAAAATAAAACAAAGATTCCAGCCCCTCAAAGACTGAAAGAGCCAGTTCTTTATTTGCACCAAACAAACAATCGAAAACTCAGAATTAAAAAACAAATGTTACTGTCACACTCTGATGAGATGTTCTATCTTAAATAGGTGTCAATCCTACAAGAATTAGGAAGAAGGGGGTCATAGTTCTCGCTGTAGACTGCAGCAATAAATGATCATGCTTTGGGACAGACAAGTGCCTGGACTGGCTGAACGAGCAAATGGAGTTGCAGTGTTGCTTCCTTTCCACCTGCATAGGTCAGGCTTGTCTCTCATCTATAAATTCAGAATTGAAATATCTCTTAACTTGTTTAATTGAATTGAAAAGTATGTTTTATAATAAACAGTGTGTGTTCTCATACTCACAAGCATTATATTGAAGGTTAAAGGTATACTTGACATTTTTGAGAACATATGTAAACACCACTTACAAATCAGTTTCCTCATTTGAGTTAAGATTTTTTTTTTTTAATTAAATTAAATTAATATTATTTTATACGTTTAATTTACTTTTAAAACTATATACTATTGTTTTTATTTTCCTCAAATTGGCAAGTTCCCTCAAAACCGCTGAAAATTCCAGACACATTCCGAAATCGGACTAGAGAAGCCTGTTTTTAAATAATTCAAAATGAAGCTCCAGAAAGGTAAAATAGACAAAAACAGCCATGGATCTTAAAGGGTAACAAAGGATGTTTTTAGTGTCACATGTCCTCATGTGTTGCTGCAGCTGCTAAAGTATGGTGAGTCTATTGTTTGTTTTTCTTTAATATTGATCACTTTTTTAAATTGCATTCTGTTTCCAAGATGGCTTCACATGAGAGCGCACATGTGCCTGCTCAACTACATTTCCCATGATCCTCCTGCTCACATCGTAACAGGTAGATTTACCAATGACCAATAGGATGATGGGAAATGTAGTTCTGAAAATTGCATGAGAAGACATCGTTGAGCTATCCTGGAAACAGCAGGGAATACTGCAATTTAAAAGTGAAAATGGTCAAGATTTAAAAAATAATAATGAACACAACACACACACACTTTACTTAAGCTTGAAGAAGGGAACTATGAAAAAGACCTAGGAGTTTATGTTGACTCAGAAATGTCTTCATCTAGACAATGTGGGGAAGCTATAAAAAAGGCTAACAAGATGCTTGGATATATTGTGAGAAGTGTTGAATTTAAATCAAGGGAAGTAATGTTAAAACTCTACAATGCATTAGTAAGACCTCATCTAGAATATTGTGTTCAGTTCTGGTCACCTCGTTACAAAAAGGATATTGCTGCTCTAGAAAGAGTGCAAAGAAGAGCAACCAGAATTATCCCGGGTTTAAAAGGCATGTCGTATGCAGACAGGCTAAAAGAATTGAATCTATTCAGTCTTGAACAAAGAAGACTACGCAGCGATCTGATTCAAACATTCAAAATCCTAAAAGGTATAGACAATGTCAACCCGGGGGACTTCTTTGACTTGAAAAAAGAAAAAAGGACCAGGGGTCATAAATGGAGATTAGATAAAGGGGCATTCAGAACAGAAAATAGGAGGCACTTTTTTACACAGAGAATTGTGAGGGTCTGGAACCAACTCCCCAGTAATGTTGTTGAAGCTGACACCCTGGGATCCTTCAAGAAGCTGCTTGATGAGATTCTGGGATCAATAAGCTACTAACAACCAAACGAGCAAGATGGGCTGAATGGCCTCCTCTCGTTTGTAAACTTTCTTATGTTCTTATGTTCTAAGCAGTTGTTGCAACACATGGGAACATGTGACACAGAAAAAAATCCTTTAACCCTTTAACTCAAATGAGGAAATTGATTTGTAAGTAGTAATGTTTACTTATTTCCCCAAACCTCCCAGGTATACCCTTTAAGTTGAATTACACAATATTTTTTTTGCTGGTATAACTTGTAGGAAGTACTTTTTTAATCTTTAGCTGTGCAAATGGCATTTGAAGTATTGAAAAATAAATGTATATATTACCATATTTTCCTTTGTGAGAATGTAGGTGGAAAATTGTAAACTTTTAATAAGCTGATTATAATATATGCCAGCCAATCATACCCATTTTTAGAATCCCTTATAACATATTCACAAGCACATAATACATCAAACTAAATGAATTTAATAAAGATGCTGTATTTATTTTTTCATTTTTTAGGAAATGAAGGGCCAATACTAAAAGAGAGAAGGGCAGCACATTCAACACAAAATACACAAGTTAGATATTTTATTCATTTGTACATTAAATTTAGTTTTGAATTAACTCACACACACACACTGTAAGTGTATTAAAATGAATGTATTCATACAACATGGTACTGCAATTACACATTATATTTCATAAATCATTTGTAATATTATACAAAAGCAAAAGAGAAAAAAAGCTGACTCAATATCAAAATCGTTGTTTTCTTACCGTCAAACAGCGAAGGAATTTTTCAAATCCGTCATTTCACCGCTGAGATATCCCCTTGGCAATGTGCCTAATACCCCATGCTTCAAAAACTACTGCGATCGACTAGCTGTGCGTTTTGCTGCTCTGGTCTTACAACTATCTGATGACGGTCAAATCTCCCTGATCACGTTGTAGGGGAGGTCACAAGCTGTCCAATCATACCTTGACTTGACGTTTGTAGTCCAATCCATTACAGAGCAATCGATGTGCGAAGTAAACAGAGCCACATCTATTGCAAGCAAGCGCCCTGCATTACGCACAACGGATCACGGTTTCTTAACATTTTCTGATCATTTTTTAATTTGTAAAATTTGTAAAATCGAACAAAATGTGGAGCAGTGTTCCAAAGCATCCCGAACAAAGTCGATTCAGTGTTTCTGAAGATTTGGAGGAGATGGATAGTAGTGAAAGTGACGGCGAAAGTGATCAACTTTCTGGGTTGGAGAGCGCTGATTCAATGTCTGAAGCAGCATTTGAAGATGGATTGGATCCTCTTCAGGATTTGTAAGTATAATGGATCCACACTACATTTTATTACTATTATTATTATTATTATTATGATGCATAATTTTCAATATGCATTTTTTTTACTGTAAGTATGTTATTAGAAAATGCAACCATTTGACTCTCAAGGGACACATAGAAATAACGTTTTTTTTAACAATTTTTTAGCAACACCATGTCTCATCTGTGCTGTGCTGCTCTATACAGTCTCTGATCTGTACATGCAATAAAAGATGTAAGAAATAATAGTTGCTTCCTGAGCGTCTTTATTATTTTCTCATTGATGTTCACTGATTTATTGCATGGGAGTGTTTAGCAAACTTTGTTTTTTTTTATAATTCCATGATTACAAGGAGTGATGTTACTCACCTAGAGACAGTGTAGGTTTTCTTAGCCTTTCAAGATAAGCTGTCTGCCTGCCCCAACAATCACTCACTCAGTTCCATTGTTTGCCAATCAAAGTAAAGATGAAAGGAACTGAGGTGTTTTTAGTCTGGCAGCTTGATTTGAGAGCAGCCAAGTTCTCTGCAATCTCATTATTATTAGTATTATTATTGTAGACATTTAGCAGACACCTTTATCCAGTAATCAATGTTCACCTCTCAGCAGGGCAAATACTGTGCTTGAATCTGTTGCTCATTGATATTGATAATGGAAATGTTATTCTAATTTTCAATACATTTCACTTTTTATTTTCAGTGAGGACACTGAAGAAAACCCTCCCCTCTCAACAAGTGAGAGTTTTGATGTTTCTCAGCAGAAAAGGAGACGATCCATTCCCACCCCTCTCCCTTATATCACCTCAAGCATGCCTGCAAGACCAGTTGAGAGCAGGCGGGCAAGCACACCCACCCCCACCCCTACCCCCACAACCTCAGACCCTGAGGAGAGGTGGAAATTTGTAACTGAGGACGACGTCGAACCTGTGCAGCACTGCTTCTGTCCTGCATGAGCACCTGGAGCACAACTGGATACTTCAAAAAAGTATTCCCCGCTAGACCTCTTCCAGCTTTACTTCAGCATGAACGTCGTTCAATCTTTGTGTACAAACACAAATAAAAATGGAAAAAAGCAGCAGGCCCAGGGGAAAAAATACCAGTGGGATCCAGTTTCAATCAAGGAGCTCTACCAGTTTTTAGGAATCCTAATTTTCATGGGGCTACTGACAACTCACACCGTGAGGGATTACTGGAGTCCACGTAGGCCTTATGGAATCCCATTCTGTCACACTGTGATGTCCAGGAAGAGATATGAAGCCATCGCTTGGACTCTGCACATAAGTGACCCAGAGGAAGATAAAGAGAATGATCAGAAGAAAGGAACTCCACAACACGATCGCCTCTTCCGTCTCAGACCCCTCTTGGATTCCCTCCTCCTGTCCTGCAAGGCATACTACCACCCCCGACAGAACCTTTCAATTGATGAACGCATGGTGGCCTCAAAAGCCAGGATCGGGTTCAAGCAGTACATGAAAGCAAAGCCGATAAAATGGGGCTTCAAGCTGTTCGTGCTGGCTGATGCCCACAACGGGTACACATGTGATTTCAACATCTACACAGGAAAATCCAAATCAGATTCTGGGAAAGGACTGAGTTATGACTCCGTTATGAACCTCATAAAGGTGTCATACTTAGGCACAGGGTACCATGTGTATGTTGACAATTTCTACACCAGCACAACACTGTTTCGGGACCTTTACAAGCTCAAATTTGGAGCATGTGGGACCATTAGAGAAACTCTTCAGGGCTTCCCACAGACAAAAGAAAACGCCCTCCCTAAAAAAGCTGATAGGGGGACAATTCGCTGGATACGAAGTGACAAACTGCTGTACACCAAGTGGATGGATACACGTGAAGTGACGATGTGCAGTTCCATTCATAAAGCGTACACAGGAGACAAAGTCCAGAGACGGGTAAGGAATGAAGATGGGACTTGGGGAATGCGGAATGTTCCTGTTCCTACTCCTGTAAAGGCCTACAATCAGCACATGGGAGGAGTGGATTTGTCAGATGCCCTTATAAAATACTACAACATGGCACAGAAAACACAAAAGTGGTACAAGAACATTTTTTATCATTTCATTGACATTGGTGTTGTCAACAGTTTTTTGCTCCATAAGGAATTGGCACAGGCTCAAACTACAAAGGCACTTTCACAGAAAACGTTTAGAGAGGAGCTATGCAAGCAGCTGGTGGACATCAGGCTTGTGGAGCAGGAGGCCAGTGTGAGTACAGGTAAACTCTGTGTCCCTGTAGCCATTACAGAGGGCAAGGAACTCGACCCCTCCATGAAGACCTCCTTCGGGCGTAGACACTGTGCTTTGTGCAATGAAGGGAAACTCAGGAACAAAACGCCCTGGAAATGCGAAGCCTGTGATGTGCCATTATGTGTCATTGTGGACAGAAACTGCTTCAAGAAATGGCACATGCGTTAGGAAAAAAAGACTTTATAGCAACTTAGGGATGTAAGTAGTTCATTTGTTCATTTTGTACAGTTCGTGGTGTTATTAGGTTTTTGTTCAGTTGTATTCATTGTTTGAAAAAGAAAATATTTGATTTGAAGTAAACACTTTTTTTTGAAAAAAAAAAAATCCCTTTGTTATTTTGCTTCTTGACATTTACATACTTTCAAGTGAGTAACAAAAATACAGAATCAAGTACTGAAAATTCAGAGCTTCAGAAAAGTCTTAGTAGCAACATTCTCCTGCACAAACAGACAGTTATGTGAGAGCAATGTGCCTGACAGTTGTGGCATATGGATTGAGAGGATTTGTCATGAATACTCATCATGGATACATTTCGGGCACCACAAAGCTCTCCAAAAAGGCCACCTTTTGAATGAAATATTGGACAAAAAAAAAAAGAGGATTACAAAATCTAATTCATGTGGCAATGGATAGCATGTGAGGTGCCAGAAGTTAACATCCCTTTTAGAACTTGCTCAAGAAACTAGTGTATCACTGGACATAAAGATTTACACAATGTTCATTTTTGGAGAGGTTTGGAGAGGTTTGTAAAAACTCCTGTAGAATTTGATCCCTTTGTTCAAACAGTTCCAAATTTACCCAGTATAGTAGACAAGTTGGTGAAGCACTGGAAAAAAATCTGGCTCTTTTCATATGCTCCAAGTTGAAATAATGACTATAGAACATAAAAAAATGAAAAGCGTTTGTTGTTTTTTTATGTATTTTTTCTGGATATCTCCTTCCAGTGTGGTACTGAGTAAGACTTTTATAACACCTGAGGTTTTAGTCCTGATGCCCAAGGGGTTACCTTGAATTCAAGCCCTGAACCATGCCTGTGCTGTCTATACTTTAGAAGATATTGTGATTTATTGAAGGGCACAGCCCCCCAGGTGGAAATTGCCTGTGAGGGGCTGGGGTTTTAACAAGTTAAATGCAGATTCAGTGCAGACTCTGACCAGTTTAACCAATGATCTTTTAAGAATGAGCTCTGTGAACGCACGCATTGGATAAATCGGTCAGAGTCTGCACAGAATCTGTTCTGAATGATCCCCGTGAACTCACCCAAAAATCTTCTATCAGCCGCACACACGCCGTTGCACAGCTGTGAAAACATTTTGTAAACTAGTCTCAAGTATGCTACCCCCGTTTGTAGTTATTTTTTTGACTTAATGAAATACCGGGCTGCATTAGGAAATGCATCACAGCGTCTTTCAATATGGAGAGTGCTGAATTAACGTCATTGTGTTTAAATGCATTAATCAACCTCCCACAAAACTATGTTATTAATGAGGAAATAAATGATTGACACAACATTATATGTTGTTGATGACATTAAGATCATAATCCCATCATGATGAGATAGATTATATATTTTATGTGAAAGCATATAGAAAACTGTATATTTTGTGATTTTCCCTGTATTTTAAACACAATATTAATAAAAAATACAGTCACAAAACACAAATTACAAAATACAATCACAACTCTAAGTCGCCCTGGGTAAGGGCGTCTGCTAAGAAAATAAATAATATGAGCTCCCCAGTGTCCCAGTGAGGAAATCCCCGGCCAGATCCTTAAAAGCACACCTCACCTGCGAGAGCTACCCAACTGGAAACTTTACATCGATTGCTTACAAATGTAGCAGCACTTGTAACTTGGCAGAAACGACAATAAGAAGAAGGGAGTTCCCATACGAGACCAGTATGTTTGTGTTACCATGTAGACATAACAATGCAAGTCTAATATTGACCAGACTGCACCCAGCTACCTCCACACCCTCATCTCTCCCTACACCCCCACTCGACCTCTCCGCTCCTCCTGCACTAGAAGACTGGCTCTACCTCCTCTATGCTCCCCTGCCTCCAGAGCCCGCTCCTTCTCCACCCTTGCTCCGCAGTGGTGGAATGACCTTCCTACAGAAGGACCACCTTCCAACACATCCTCACGGCCATACCACCTTGAGAATGCCCGATCTCGTCTGATCTCGGAAGCTAAGCAAGATCAGGCCTGGTTAGTACTTGGATGGGAGACCGCCTGGGAATACCAGGTGCTGTAAGCTTTTCTTTCTGCAGCTTGACAGGGGGCGCTATTTCCCTCGTTATTTATGGTACTAACCTGGAAGCTGTAAAGATAAACATTGTTTTCTTTTTTGTTTTTTATTGTCCCATCCCACACAGGAACAAATCTGATAGTTTAATATGTTGCACACACCATTCTTAATTCCTCAATTCGTGACGAAATGTGACCCAGAAAGTTAAAAACAGTACATAAAATAAAATAGAATAAAAAAGATGTATAGGGACACTGACATGCATACAGAGATATTATTATTATTATTATTATTATTATTATTATTATTATTATTATTATTATTATTATTATTATAATAATAATAATAATAATAATAATATAGTATTGAACATGCCCCCTGCTGGAAGCTTCTGGGAGAGCTGTCAATTTGTTGTCCTGTGCGTGAGTGTAGTGCTGCTTGAAAACTCCCGCCCCCTGCTGGATTGAAACCGGACATTTACATAATCTGTGCAGGGAGGTGCTGTTTCCCTGTATTTTACTTCATGGCTCACATTTCTTAAAGAGTAAGGGTTTCTGCATGGATCACGTGTGTTAGGTTTAATTTCGAGGTTTATGTTTTGTTTTATAGTTGTATTTAATGATCTTTTGGAATACTGAAGTTATTACAGTAATGATGCTGTGCACAACGGTAGGAGTAGCTGTGTGTGTGGTCCTGTTGGATGTGCCTAATCTTGTTCTGTCTAGGAAACAGAATTAAGGGGCAAACGAATAATACAGTAGTAAGCTACATCTGTAAATCATAACCAGTCTAATAAACAGATGTTTTCTGCTTATTATGCAAAGGCTGCCCTTCGAATCGGTGATATGATGGGGCAAGTTCAGCATGGAAGAGTGGTTCTTGGTCTCAGTTCAGCTCCTCCTACATGGCACAAGGCAGCCTCAGCTCAACAGAGGAAGCTGGTGGTAAACAAGATGCAAAAACAGGAGGAGAGGATGAGGTGCGTAAAGGCCATTTCCCAGGCCAAGCAGGGAGAATGGATGAGATGGGAGAGTGTGGAACAATGCAAGATTGGCTGGCAAGACCTATGGACAATGGAACAGAGCAGGATCAGTTTCCTCATCAATGCAACATATGATGTTCTCCCATCACCACAGAACCTAAACCTCTAGGTAGAAGAGGATCCCTTATGTCCTTTGTGTTCATCACCTGCAACATTAAGGCACATTTTTACAGGATGTAAGGTGACTCTTAGCCAAGGACGGTTTACTGGCGCCATGACCAGGTGCTGCGATGTTTGGCCTTAGCATTGGAAGACGAGCGTAACATGACCAATAAGTTGTCACCTGTTCCATCAAAACATTACACACAAAAGACAACATTCCTCCGCCCAGGAGAGCATCCACCAAGAAAAGGTGTTAAAACCAAGCCTCTCCCAGGACAACTGGAAGCTGTTGGTCAACGGCTTATTTTTCCACCGACAGCTTAGTGCCTGCTCACTAGTGAGTACTAAACACTTTAGATTGTAAATCTTCTAATGCGCACATTTCATTGAAAATGCCTCACAGATTGTCAAAAATTGATAAAACCCCAAACTCAAGGGGGCGCTGCAAGAGAACCAAAATTTGCAGACCCTTATTAGATATATTTGGAATCTGACATCCAGATAAAAGAGAGGTTCTTTGCTGAGCTTTCTAGACCGTCCAGAACCCTCTCAGCAACCATACATAGATAGTGTATTGAAGCCTAACAAAGCAGTCCGTATTTTCCAATCTTTTTTGGGATAACATTTGTATTACAGTATTGATCTTTCTGATATCTGGCAAACGTATTCAGAGCATCACTCTGATGTCAGAACACTTTGAATGGTGTTTCTATGCCAAGGGGTTGCTGAATTAGGGTAAAGAAGGTAGAAAACGAGTAGTATTTCATAAGAGTTTTTTTTCCAGGTTCTATGGGAGGGTCCTACAGCCAAACCACTGAAGCTACAGGTCAGAGATTCGGTTTGCACAATCTACTATACACAAGGGTAGTCTGTACCAACTTCCAGCCTGTTAGACCTAAAGATGATAAATTAATAGCCCTTCAAAAATGCTAAAAAGGTGTGTGGTCATTATTCTCAATGGATTTCGGCATCTGGTGGATAGGGTTAGCAAATATGACCCTCTGTCCTGTTTATTACATCACAAATAAAAATATTTTAAGCGTGTAAACTGTTGTCCTGGAAACAATGCACGATAGCAGGACTAACTAATAATAATAAGAAACCTGGGGGCTTCAAATGGATGTTTGAAACATGCATGTCTCTGCTCATACAGGCAGTCCTCTCACTGCAAAATATTATTATTATTATTATTATTATTTATTTCTAGCAGACGCCCTTATCCAGGGTAACTTACAGTCGTAAACAAAAATACATTTCAAGAATCACAGTACAAGTATTAATATAATTAAGAGCAAGATAAAATACAATGACTTTGGTTCTAGCAAGTACAAGTGTGACAAAATACGATTCAAAAACGGAGCAGATAACAGTGTCAGTGATAGTTACATCAGGATATAACTAAATACAAAATACTACAGATTAAATAACACTTGTGACAGATTACAGTAATCTAAAGTACAGGATTAAATGCAGTAAAATAGGGAGCAGATAAGAGCAAGTAAATCGCATTTAAGGAAGAGTGGTAAGTGTCCAGAGGGAAAAAACAGAGGAGTTCTACAGGTGCTGTCTGAAGAGGTGAGTCTTGAGGATGCGTCAGAAGGTGGTCCTTCTGTAGGAAGGTCATTCCACCACTGCGGAGCGAGGGTGGAGAAGGAGTGGGCTCTGGAGGCAGGGGAGCATAGAGGAGGTAGAGCCAGTCTTCTAGTGCAGGAGGAGCGGAGAGGTCGAGTGGGGGTGTAGGGAGAGATGAGGGTCTGGAGGTAGCTGGGTGCAGTCTGGTCAAGGCATCTGTAGGCGAGTACAAGAGTGTTGAACTGGATGTGAGCGGTGATCTGGTCTGTGCATTTTTTTAGGCATTTGTTAATATATTATGCATTTTTCTGTCGTCTGGAAGGTGTCAGTCCCCAGGATGTCGTTGCTGTCACCTGGAAGAAAGGAAATGATGTTGTTGCTCAGGTGAAACAGCATTCTACTGTACTACCCCACCTAATACTCCTGCAGGAATTATGCACACTGCTTTCAACCTGACTCCAGCATGGAATGAACCTAATGTTTGAAGTCTCTGTGAACTCAGCAACAAATTGACAGTAATAACAAGCCAAAGAGTCCCATATCTCTGCTTAATTTCTACATATTTTACACTGGTTCACAGGTGACAAATACTAAGCAAATACAATAAGTTTGTATCACACATGAGCAGTTAAGTTCTCTAGCATGTTTGTTATTGCTCAGCATAGTAACACAATAGTGATAACGTGTCATTCATTCTCACACGTATTTGTTTTTTATTCTGTGTACATCATCATGTTACTTGATAACAATATGACTAACTGAAGAAACACAGCCCCTACCAGATGCGATAATAGAGGCTGCCCTTGAATAAACGCCGCTGTCAATAAATAAACATTAGGGTATCTTTGTCTCCCCCTACAAAAACACACACACACACACACAGTAAAACAAATAAACGCGCAACACCCCCTCAATCCATCAATTACAAACTAATGTACACACACACAGTGAGCACGTTTTATTTAATGGTAGTATAGTTCTGAAAGAAAATCCCAGATAAACTGCTTCCAGAACAGCAGTGCTTCTGAAGATCCTATAGGTGGTTTTTAATTCAATTGTAATTCCCGTACAAATAGAAACAACGTGCTTACTATCTATGAGGAGATTTAGTATCGATTTCTCTTGCAGAGAAATTACAAACAAGCAAGTCACAGTGAGAAAAAAAAATAAGCGAGTAGGATATATTGTAGTTTTTACAGAAATCAAACTGATATTTTGAGGTGATTTTTTTGGGCAAAAGAACATCTACGTCACACTCTTGGACTCAAGAGCCACACCAGCATTGTCCTGCCCCTTAACAACCAATACACACTCCTGATTCGCTGGTACAGTACTCCCCTGACCTTTCAACTCCCACCTAATAGGCTCTCGGTAACTGTCATAGCCACACATGCTGCTACATACAGGTAGGCTACCGTATTACAGAAAATAAGCAGCCGCGTGACTTCTAAAATGTCACGAGTCATGTAATAAAACATTGACAGCGTTTGAAAATCAGATTAATAAAGATCACCCTCGTATAGAGGCAGCACTCTTAAGCACAGCAGTCATTGGGATAAATTTAAATTAAACGCAGCAGCGCCAAATTGAAGTAATACGGTATTACAGGGTAGTAACAGAATTTACTAATGTGTTATAAACACTGAATAGATGATATAAGAAATCTGCAATGAATGAAAATATAAAACTGTATATTAGCTGTAAACAAATCAGGACAAATCATATTAAACACAAATGATTTACACTTCATTGTCTGGGTCATTTATTATTTTTATTTAAAAATTAATCTGTTTATTGAAAAAGGTTTTTCATTATTAGTACAAAAAAATGGAAACACCTGCCATAGCAGTGTCAATATAGTGTAGGGCCTCCATGGGCAGCCAGCACGGCACTGATTGGACGTGGCAGGTAGCGATTCTGCAAGGTGCTTTTAAATTGTGCTGGAGGGATACGGGACCATTCCTCAGTGATTACCAGCCTCTAATTCCTTCAGGTTGTGTTGTATTGGGGGTGGAAATCTGCAGTCAAATCAGAATGGGCCATACATAAAGAGAGGCACATCACTTTTGAGACTGTTCCGTGTGAAAAAGCCTCAGTAGTAATTTGTGCCTGCTTGAAAATGAAAGCAACTGCCAACCAAGCACCTGTTAACTGTCCTCTATCAAAGTGTGTCAGATCTGTGGTCCTGTGGTCCCATCGTGGTTATAGAGCTTTTAACCTCATCTCATCCCACTGATAGGAGACAGAATCTGTAACACAGAGCATCACACAGCACTGCCTGTTGCATAGTCTCATCAGTAAGTGCTTGCAGATATACAGACACTCCCCAGCTCTACACTATATCACTGCACTAAAGGGCTTTCTCTTAGAGACTATGAATAAGGTAGCGGATGTCAGAGTACATGTTATTGTGACACAGCAGGACCAGTACACTCTCTGGTTATTTCTTTTTCTTTTCCAGTCTTCTTTATTTTCACTCTGAGTTTTTATCCTGCCCAGAACGTTACTTTGTTTCCTCTGCCAACTGGCTTCCTTCCTGTGTCACAGGTAATAGAGTCCCACTTGAATGGGGAGAGGAAACCAAGTACCACCAAGTCTGGAAAACAGAAATAATGTTCCGATCACTAGAGATCTCTTCATAAATACAGTGCCTTGAAAAAGTCTTCACACCCTTGAACATTTTTCACATTCTGCTGCCTAGAAAACACATTAAAGTAGGAGTTTGTTTCACTGATCTACACAACATCGTCTACACTTTCATCGTGAAAGAACAATTATAGAAATATTCAAAAAGTAATAAAAAAAAGTCTTGATTGCATAAATCTTCACACCCTTTGTCATAGCAAACCCAAATTAGCTCAGGTACAACAAATTGCCTTAACAAGGCACATAATAAGTTAAATAGAGCCCACCTGTAATCACAGTAGTTCAACTGATTCGAATACTCCTGGATGAAGAATCAAGCTGTTTCTATTGTATGAAGTGAATCTGAAGCAAATGGCAAAACATGCCAAACAAGGAGCTGCCAAAAGAACTCCGGGATAAAGTTATTGAAAGGTACAGACTGGGAGAAGCTATAAGAAACTTTCAATGTCCTTGAATATCCCTTGGGGCACTGACAGGTCACTGTCATTTAAAGTGGAAACAGTTTGTCACCACCAAGACGCTGCCTCGATCAAGCCGTCCCTCCAAAGTCAGTAGCTGTGGCTTAAGGAAACTGCTGAGGGAGGTCACTGTGAGGCCTAAGATTACTTTAAAAGAACTACAGAGGTCTCTGGCTGAGATTGGGGAAAATGTTGAATGTTCAACAATTTCAAGAGTACTCCACAAACATGGCCTGTATGGGAGGGTGGCAAGAAGGAAGCCACTGCTGAAAAAAACCATATGATGTGCCGCATAGCTTTTGCAAAGAAACACTTAGGGGACACTGCATTCATGTGGGAGAAGGTTTTGTGGTCTGATGAGACCAAAGTGGAACTTTTTGGTCTCTATGCTAAGCGATATGTGTGGCATAAACCAAACACGTCACATCACCCTGCTAACACCATCCCTACAGTAAAGCATGGTGGTGGCAGCATTATGTTTTGGGGATGCTTTGCAGCAGCGGGGACAGGGAGTCTTGTGAAGATCGAGGGAAAGATGGATGGTGCAAAGTACAGGCAGATCCTGGAGGAAAACCTGTTCCAGTCTGCCAGAGACCTGGGACTGGGGAGAAGATTCACCTTTCAGCAGGACAATGATCCTAAGCACAAAGCAAAAGCAACAATGGAGTGGCTCAGCAAGAAGAAAGTGAATCAAAGCCCAGACCTGAATCCTATAGAAAATCTGTGGCAAGACTTGAAGACTGCAGTCCACAGACGATCCCCAGCCAACTTGAAAGAGCTTGAGCTATTCTGCCAAGAAGAATGGGCAAAAACTGCACCATCCCGCTGTGCTAAGTTGGTAGACACTTATCCAAAATGACTCATGGCTGTTATTGCTGCAAAAGGGCCTTGCACCAAGTATTGACTCAAGGGGTGTGAAGACTTATGCAATCAAGACTTTTTTAAATTAGTTTTTGAATATTTCTATAATTGTTCTTTCACGTTGAAAGTGTAGATGATGTTGTGTAGATCAGTGAAACAAACTCCTACTTTAATGCATTTTCAATTGTATTTTTTAGGCAGCAGAATGTGAAGAATGTTCAAGGGTGTGAAGACTTTTTCAAGGCACTGTATATTATTAAGATTCTGTGCATAAACAGTGTGTAACCCCAGCATGTGATTTGACAGCATTGTTTTCAGAAGATGCAGATGAGTTGCTGACAAACACTCTCCAGGTGTCCAAAGTATTAATTTTATCACTTGGATTATATGAATCATTTTATTGTGCAATGTAAACTTTCCATTTGGCACAGCAGGTCCAGTACATGCTGGTACTATTTCCCCTTGTTATTGTACCACAGAGCTGTGCTTTGTTTCATCTCTCCTTCACTTTGTTTCTTCCTGTACCAGGACCCCTCTGGAGTCTTGCACTGGGGTCTGGGGTCCTATTACCTGTAACACAGCAGTGAAGTGAGTGGGGAGAGCAAACCAAGTACTGCCAAGTCTGGAAACACAAAAGAGAAGAGAAGGTTGTTCTGTAATGAGAGGATTGGAATGTCTCGGTTCAGACACGTTTAAAGGGATCCGGGTTGCAGAACAGATCAGTGAGAAACACTTCAATGAAAGCAGACGGTGGAAACATTTGGTACGATAGCATTTATTTTGCTTGGTTTGCTTCGCGAGGATAAGTGCAAAGTCCTGTTTCCTCAGCTGCTGCACCTTCACCTCGTACAAACAGGCACTGTACCTTGGGCACTCCAGTTCAAACAAGGAGAGTAAATCAGCTTAGTTGACTTTACCAGGACAGCCCTGCAAAATAAGCAATATACAATATAAAACAGATAAGGGTGCAGAAACATTAACCAGCAATCACAATAAATAAGGGTGCTTTCCATACACGCACAGACGTGTAGAAACTTCACCCTGTCTGCTTGTCTGTATTGCTGTCTGTATCAATCTACGCTCCCCTCCAGTAATGGGGCAGATTGATAAATGCACAATAACTGGGTCTTTTGCTGTGGAACTCAAATGCAGAACTCAAATGAAGTGCCGTGTTTAAAACAATAAGATCCCAACAAGGCTTCTGAAGTTATTTCAACTCATTACTGGATAAGGAACAGATTTACACACAGCTCAACTCATTACTGGATAAGGAACAGATTTACACACAGCTCAACTCATTACTGGATAAGGAACAGATTTACACACAGCTCAACTCATTACTGGATAAGGAACAGATTTACACACAGCTCAACTCATTACTGGATAAGGAACAGATTTACACACAGCTCAGCTCATTACTGGATAAGGAACAGATTTACACACAGCTCAACTCATTACTGGATAAGGAACAGATTTACACACAGCTCAGCTCATTACTGGATAAGGAACAGATTTACACACAGCTCAGCTCATTACATCCTTCCTATATTCCTGTACAGAACTAGACATTCTAACACAGCAGTCAAACACATTGTTAATACTGTGATAAATCAGGAGAAATGGACAGTCTAAACATGGAAACAAGCTTGTTCTTGATATTCCACTTGTTCTCCTTGTTGAAGAAGAAAACTCCCCTCCCCTCCAAAAACAATTGAGAACTGAAGTGGAGGCATTTCTGTCAATTTTATCCACTCAGATCCCTCGCTTTCTAAATATATTGGTGCGTCTGAAAAGATTATAGCACCATCTTCAAATACAAGCTACAGATTGTCAGATTGTCAAAGAATCTTACTTTCACAATGACAATAAATACATTAATTAAATTTAAAATGAATAAATAAGGTTGTATTTAAGGTTTTAATAAAATAAATATGATTTTCAGTTCGCACGTTAATCAAAACAATGTAATGGTTTTAAATTTGATCAGCAATAACTGCATGTGAATATTTTTTATTAAAGAAATACAATGTAAAATAGGTTGATTAAAGTATTGTTAATATCATCTATATATTCTTAATATTACATTTCTGATTTTTAATATCCTAGTATGTGTGTGCTGAATGATTCAATGTGATTTTTGCTTAGATCTTTATTTGAAATGCTTACTAACTATTCCAGCAATAATTGCCTCTGAAAACTCTTATCCAGGCTGATTGTGTGGAAACGAGGTGGGGAAGCATATTGGCGGTGCACTGGGCACTGAAGTCCACAGGGTAAGCATTGTGCACTGCAGCCTGTGCAACAGTGATACGCTTCCCCACAATCAGCCTTCAGGAGACTTTTCAGAAGCAGTGTTTTGCTGGAATAGTTAGTAAGCATGGAGAATAAAATCTAATCAGAAACAGCCATAGAAAATCCTCATCAGGTAAGACATGTAAAGAACATGATGACGTTTAAACCTTTAACCTCAGTGTGGTGCCCATGAGTGTTCATTAATATCTATCTATCAGGAGAGTTTTCAAAATGACCAATTGTATCTGTTCATGAAAACACAGCAGCATGGCTGATTGAAATGAAATCTCTTTGAAATGTTTGATGAAGGGGGTCAGGAGGTGGGGTCCTATTACCTGTAACACAGGAAGGAAGGAAGTGAACGGGGAGAGGAAACCAGTGTGGGGGCTGCAGGATCAATGGGCTTCACCTGAGTCAAAGAGAGTGGAAATAAAGAAGTGTGGAAAACAAAACGTGCAACAGCAAAACAAGAAGGGACTTGAGAGAAGTATGTTCTGCTGATGAGAGGGAAGACATTGTCTGAAATGAATAAAACAAATAGTGCATAGTTTTGAAAAGTAGGTCCCTTGATTGTAAGCTTTGTCTGAGTGTCTGTTCTGTATAAAATGGTTTTAACTCATGAAACCAGCATTGTAATAAATGAGTATGTCAGTAACATACACACCCTGTCTGATAACACTAGAACATGTCTAGTTCTCATAATATACAGCCTCCCCTGGACTGGAGGGACCACCCTTTACGTTCTCTTAGGGGGGGGAGCAGTTCAGACTCTGTGCCTCAAGCTTGCCCTGAACTGGAGGGAAGAAAGCAGTTGGTGCTTAGAGACAAGTTTGTGGTTGAGGACTAATGGACTTTGAGATGTGGATTAATGCCCAAGAAGATCGAACTCCGCCAAACTCACTTCCCTTGTGAACTTCTGAGGATTCAGACCCACATAGAAGTGAAGGTCTAGTGCTGACAGATACATACTGTAGTTATAGAAGGGTTACTTTGACAATGCCATTCTCAAACTCCAGTCCCACTCACAACTCTCTCCTCTCCGCCCCTCTCACACTGATTCAGCAGTCTCTGCTCAGCCTACTTGTCTAAACCTGGCCTCAGTCCAAAATCCCTCCTCTTAGAGCTTTACACAATCCCAGGAAATCAGCACAGTGAAGTTTCATTTCTTGTGAAATCATCAGTCTCGGTCTCTCTGCAGCAAGAATGGCTTCAAAAGTATGGTCAGAAGATCGATTCAGCTGTCCAGTGTGTCTGGAGATATTGAAGGACCCAGTCGCTATTCCATGTGGACACAGTTACTGTATGGGGTGTATTAAGAACTGCTGGAATCAGACTGATCTTACAGGTGTCTACAGCTGCCCCCAGTGCAGAAAGACCTTTACCCCGATGCCTGATCTGTGCAGAAACACCATGCTGGCTGAAGTTGTGGAGGAATTAAAGAAGACAGGACTCAATCCTCCTCCTGCTCAAAGTTATGCTGGACCTGGAGATGTGCCATGTGATGTCTGCACTGGGAGAAAGTTCAAAGCTGTGAAATCCTGTTTGACGTGCCTGGCATCTTACTGTGAAACACACGTCAGGCCACACAGTGAGGTTTCTCCATTAAAGAGGCACAAGCTGGTCAATGCAATTGGAAATCTGGAGCAGAAGCTTTGTGCTGAACACCAACGATTATGTGAAGTCTTCTGTAGAACTGATCAGACGTGTATTTGCTTGTTGTGTTCACAAAATGAACACAAGAGCCATGATACAGTCTCAGCTGAGGCAGAAAGGACTGGCAAACAGGTAAGGGTTTGAACAACTTCCTTGTAGCTATCCTAGAAAATAAAAGCTGATCAAACAAGAAAGGAGGTCCCGCTCCAGGAACAGTCTCCCTGACACCTCCTCTCTAGACTTGGGTGGGATTAAAATCCCCTAAACTTGTTCCCTATTCCTTCCAGTGCTAGCGATCCTGGTTAACTCACACTGTGATCCCAGATCCATTTTTCCTCTTGTGTTTTTATCACCCTGGTTAACACACGCAGTGGTGAGGATCCTACAGCAACACTCTCCTTCCCAGACAGTCTGTATCCCTGCTTGTAGAACCAAGAAACTGGCTTTTCAGACCCTTTTTAAAGGCATGTGGCCAGGGCTAATTGATAATCAATTAATCGATTAACACCTAGCTGCATTTCACAACTAGATTTGAATATGCCCTGCCATATCTAGCACAAACTTGATAAGCAGAAACATTGCTTACAATCAAACAAAAACACACTATTAACACATGCAGGACCTCCGCCCTGCCACACAGGGTTAGAAGGAGTTGTTCAGCTGTTTTGTGGTGCATTGGAATTTGTAGTGTAAAATTAGCATAATTTATATTCCTAGTGTTTTTATATGTATCTTGCAAATTAATAAGATCATATATCAGTTTTGTTGTTTAAGATATTCTAGTTTAATTAGTTAAACTGTTTGAACCCCATGCCTTTAAAAGTGACACATACACATGTATCTGCACTGGCAGAGCTGCTGTGCCCGTGCCTTTAAAAGTGACACATACGCATCTATCTGCACTGGCAGAGCTGCTGTGCCCGTGCCTTTAAGAGTGACACATACACATCTATCTGCACTGGCAGAGCTGCTGTGCCCATGCCTTTAAAAGTGACACATACACATCTATCTGCACTGCCAGAGCTGCTGTGCCCGTGCCTTTAAAAGTGACACATACCAATCTATTTGCACTGGCAGAGCTGCTGTGCCCGTGCCTTTAAAAGTGACACATACACATCTATCTGCACTGGCAGAGCTGCTGTGCCCGTGCCTTTAAAAGTGACACATACGCATCTATCTGCACTGGCAGAGCTGCTGTGCCTGTGCCTTTAAAAGTGACACATACACATCTATCTGCACTGGCAGAGCTGCTGTGGCGGTGCCTTTAAAAGTGACACATACCAATCTATCTGCACTGGCAGAGCTGCTGTGCCCGTGCCTTTAAAAGTGACACATACCAATCTATCTGCACTGGCAGAGCTGCTGTGCCCGTGCCAGCCGTTCTTGCCAGTCTGTCCACAGTGAGAGGTGTGTTTTTGGGAGGCTTGCTTGTACACTTAAAATGTTTTATCTTTCAATTTATAACCACCATCTAGCTGAAAAGAATTGTTTTAGAATTGTAGTTAAAAACGAAATGTAATAATCTATTTTGGGATTTTGATTGTTGAAATCTACAATTTCTTTCGCTCACCCTACTAGTCCCCTCTTTCCTTTGCTCTCTTCCACAGTGAAGTCCTTCTGCTCACGGGCTCATTCTTCTGGGGATTTTGTGTGTTGAGGCATTTTTTACATTTCTTCACAATTTGCAATTATGTTTTTAATTCCACGAGTGTGTGAATCCTCCCTATTGAACTGTAATATAGCTTTAAATCCCACGAGCAAGAACAACCCTCCGTTTCTAATTGTAATCTCGTTTTAAATCTCACCAGCGTGTGCAATCCTCCAATAGAAATGCAGGAATGTGCTGCCACTCAGTTTAAAGTATTCAGAATGAATCAATGATAGATACAAGTCAGGAAGGAGGGATATTGCCCGACTGCGCTGGGAAAGGGATTTTTTTTCTGGTTTTAGGTTATTTTATTGTATTTTTTCACATGGAAAGGGGTGAAGTCAACGTGAATTGATTAACCATGTCCAATGTTTTTCCAGTGTTTATTGGGTATACACTGATTTCATTGTTTTGTATCAGTGCTGTTTTATCTGTGTTTATTGATTAAAACCGGAAATCAGAAGCCCTAAATATCCATTAAAGAGAAAGCTGCTTCAGTTTCCTAGGTGCTTCACAAAACAAACATGTAACACATGCTAGATCAGCCATCATTCACTGTTACTAGAATGAAACAGTACCATCTAGTGGACAGCTACTGTGTATCAAGCATCCTGCACTAGATGGTGTTGTATCTTACTATACACACATGTTGTCTGATCTAGCCTGTGCTACAAATGTCTGTGGCTTGCAACTAGAACTGAAGTCAAAATATATTTGACTCAGAATTATTGCACACATTGTAAAGAGGTAAGGGGATAAGAAAATAGAAAATATATTTGAAATAAAATGATTCTGTCAGTTTCATTAGCATACTTAAACAGGGCTGTGTTGGGTGTGACAGGGTATCACTCAATGCCCCATCAGAAATGTCACTGTGTCACTGTGTTTCTACACAGAAGCAGCTGGGAGAGACACAGACAGAAATACAACAGAGAATCCAGGAGAGACTGAAAGACGTGGATGAGCTGAAACAGGCTGTGAAGTCACTGAAAGTGGGTATTAACAAGAGGGGGTTATTATTATTATTATTATTATTATTATTATTATTATTAACAGATGGACTGGAACACATCTGCAGAAGTTTACTGTCTATGCCTGTTGTGTTTTTGATATCAATTCTAACCATGTCTCCTCTACTGTGTTCTTTCACTCAGAGATCTGCATGCATAGAAATAAAGGAAAGTGAGAAGATCTTTACTGAGCTGATCCGATCCATTGAGAAGATCCACACTGAGGTTACTGAGCTGATTGGAGCTAACGAGAAGGCTGCAGTGAATCAGGCTGATGGATGCATGAAGAAACTGGAGCAGGAGATTGCTGAGCTAATAAACAGAAACTCTGAGCTGAAACAGCTTTCAGAGACAGAGGATCACATCCATTTTCTACAGGTAACATCACTGCTTGTTAGAAAATCTCAAGTCCATAACTGGGACGGTTTCAGACAGACCTCTCCAATTGAATGAATCCTTGCTTTTCCCCAGGAATGTTTTGGACCCCATTCTGTTTGGCTGAAAACTCCTTTTCTCCACTTTCCTGTTGTAGAATTTCCAGTCTCTCTGTGCCCCTCCTGAAGCTGGAGACTTACCCAGCATTACTGTCAATACAGACATCTCTTTTGGGGCTGTGAGGAAAGCTGTATCTGAACTTAAAGACCATATTGAGGACTTCTGCAAGGGGGAATTAGTCAAAATAACCAAAACAGGTTGGTGTGAAATAGATTCCTTTGGTAGAGATTTCTCAAATAGACCATGGCTTGAGGAGGGGCAGGACTTGCAAGACATTAATAAAGACATCTTGCAGATTGTTGGCTATGTGAATATTGCAGCAGGGAGGAGGAAGCATGGAGGAGACAGGAGGGAGGACTGTGGAGGAGGGAGCAGAGAGGAGGAAGCAGGAAAGAGAGAGCAGGGAGGAGTGAGCAGGGACCATGAAGGAGAGCATGGAAGAGGGAGGAGGGAGCAAGGATTAGGGAGCAGGGAGGTGGGAGCATGGAGGAGGAGGGAGCAGAGAGGAGGAAGGATACACGAGGGAGCATAGAGAGAGAAGGGAACAGGGAGGAGGGAGGAGGGAGCAGGGAACAGGGACTGATGATGCAGGGAGGAGGGAGTGATTTGAGGATGGGCCAGACCATGAGTGTTGTATGTAATCATGAACATCTTGAAGTACAGATTTTTACATCCAGAAATGCCGTGAATAAGCCTTGTTTCTTTTCAGATTGCTGTTTGGAGTCTTGTGTGTGTTGTGTATTAATCCACATGTTTCAATTCTGTTTCTCTCTCTTTTTTCTGCCCAGTGAATGAAGTTGCAGTTTACAGTCTGCAGGCTCCAGAGCCAAGGAACAAAGCTGAGTTTTTCAAATGTAAGTCTGTTTTCACTGAAACATTTGATTGAAAGATGTGTCACTCCATTGAGAGAAGAGCTAACACTACAGAACACGGAGGGGTGGAGCTTGAGGGCAGCAATTATTATTATTTATTAGTAATTGTGAAGCTATTAATCTACACTCCTCTCCAACAAGTATTGGCTCAGATGAATACATACAGAATGACTGGGGGAGGGGCATTTGTTGCCTGTTTTTCCACTCAGACCTTTCGCTCCCTATCTTGGTATCCCTGAATAGATAATCATCCCATCTTTTAATACATGTATAATGCATGTGAAACCAGTTGTGGGGTAAAATGAACAGCTATCCCTCCCAGTCATCCTGTGCTGGTAGTAAATGTATATTGCAGTATCACTACACTTGTGGGATGGATTGCTCATTAAAATATTAGACAGATATTTGAAGAGTGGATGATATTCTATTGAAGATATTTAGTAAGCAAGGGGACTGAGTGGGGAAAATGGCAACACATACCCTGTAGGAACATTAAGTGAACTGTAATTGTAGATTTTTCTTCTGTTCACTCACTTTGCATTTAGTTAATTGATAAATATAATCTATCAACATGTCTGTTTTTGAAAGCATTCTTACTTTGCAGCTTTTTCACACCTGCCTAAACCTTTTGCACAGTACTGTATATATATATATATATATATATATATATATATATATATATATATATATATATATATATATATATATATGTTGTAAAATGAATGTGAATTGATTAAAAGGGAATGGGAATGTGAATTGGGAATTTTAAAAAGGAACTGACCCCCACCCTGGTTGTGAACATGTGACCACAATGTTGAGCAAAACAAACTGAAATATCAACCAATATGTTAGATTGTTTTTGTAAACTTTATTTTATTTGATGTATTTGTTTGTTTGTTTAAAAGAAATGAGTGAGAAAGAAACCTTGTTTTTTTGTTTTGTTTTATCTCAGCAAAGGAAAAGTGTGAAGAGGAAATGAATAAACAGCCAGAGCCTCGACGAAGAAACAGTAATGAGGAAGACCGTCCTGACAGTGAGTGAAGAGTAGAATGCAGAGTAAAGAGTCGTGGAGGATCACAGAGTACAGAACAGGGGTGCTATTCCATGAATGAGGATACAGATGACATGTTTATGGATATCCTCATCAGTGAAATAGCCACAGCACTGTGTGAAAGTTCATGCAGTATTCTGTTTATATAACTAGCATATCCAGCATCCTATATGGAAAAGAAAGCATGTTTCAACCTGTACTGTGTTTAACAGCTGAATCCAGAACATGTCCCCAGATTGCCAAGTAAAGTTATTTGATGCTGAACTCTGTACATTGTTGTGAAGAATTCAAACATCCAGTAACCTTTTCTTATTAATATTCATTTTCATTATAGGTGTAACTAATGTTTTGATATGATACGCATCACGATATGCAGGTCAGGATACGATATGAATCACAATACATGCAATGGTCCTGATGGGCTACTTGTATGAAGCACAATAGGATCAAATGATCATTTAACAAGTGACTGTTTTATTAGATGACAAATGAAATGAGGCGGGGAGAGTATGTATCCATACCAACTATAAAACATACTCTTCATTCAAGAACCGCTCTGTGAACTACAGTGAGCTGAGCTGTGCTTTGGTCTTGAATCACGATGCACACGATACAGACCTCAATGATGATACGATATCTCATGTAAAGAAAGTGTCCTGATTCATCGATACATGATGTTCTATTTTTCTCTCTTGTTTATACCAGGAATGTACATTGGTTAAAATCACAATTTACAGCCACAATAGGTATGCGGTTGTTGTTTTAAAACAAAAGCCTAATTTTAATGTCCACATAGGCTCAAGCAAGGCTGTATTGTTTATGGGATGGGACTTGCAGCATCACATCCACATATATGAAGCTTGTCCTTTCATATTCAGTTCCACACACTTACAGCTCATAATCTGTTTGAGATACAGAACCAGGTTCATATTTAAATATTTTGAAATCTCCTTAGGCCAGATCTTAACAGTACCCTATCTGTGACCTCATGAGGCTGCCATATATGGTCCATGTGACTTTGTGGTTTCCAGATGACACGTAACAAATGATCTTCATATTCAGATCACAGCTGTATTCTGTGATCCTCTAGTTCAAGTTTGATCATGGGTATCACACAAGAAACATGAACCCTTTGTGCCTGTCATGTAACAAAGCTGCCACTGTCGCAGGGTGAAAGACTCAAACCTGAGAAACAATCTGAGGTGCTGACTTCATATTTGCATTTGCATAACACTGCCTGCTCAATGTTTCAGTGCCCTTGACAGTCTAGCAGGTCTTATAGGTAACCCTTACATCAGCCATTTCTGAAGAATGCAAGTTTTTGATCAATTTAGCAGCTTCATGTGTTCATTTAAATCAGGAGTGGTCAGCTCTGGTCTAGGAAAGCTGCAGGCTTTTCCGGTTTTCATTCAAATTATCTCTAAATTACTTAAATGAACAATGACCTGCTTAACTAGTCAAAATGAAATTGATTATTTAAGGGTTAACTATAAAACAAGGGATGGCCACCACGGTCTAGCTGAAACAGCGCCCCCCACTGTTAAGGGACCTCGCGATTCATGGCAGAGACTTCCTTCCTTGCTTCCAGGATTCAGTGACTTTACCTCGCTTCCATGGGCAGCCAACTCGAGTCAACTCGAGTGCGCTTGAATTGGCCTGAATTGTCCCAGAACTCGAGTTGGTGATAAAGGAGACGTTTCCATGGTTTTCTGAGTTATTACGTGAGGTGGGCAGGAAATACTACTGACTTTCCCCAGAAATACTTCAAGTTAAACGTCAAGGCGTGAATTCAATGCAGACGGAATTATAGTCAAACTCTCAACAATTTAAATGATAAATCCATCTCGATATTCTTTGACATTGCTCTATATCATGACATAATCATTAATGTATTCAACTCTTTTTATTCAGTAAAAATGGCTCTCTCATCTTACATGTTTTTGGCGTTCACAAACCCGGGTTTATAATTATGTTCCCGCCCCCTATAACATTTTTCATTGACATTTAGTGATGTCATTTCCTTTCAGCCTGAAATCAGACTGAATTGGGAGCCAACTCGCATAATTTAAAAACATGGAAATGGAGGTGGGTGGGGTGCAACTCAAGCACTTTCCCGAGTTCTGTGGTTCATGGAAACGTGGTATTTGTAACTCAACACCATGATTGAGAAGTGGAGTCCTACAGGGTTCATGCCTGCGCCCGACAGCCAGCACAGATCTCCCCTGTCACAGCAAGTCATAATAGTTACTTGTGCAGAAGGGAGGCTTGCCCATGACAATGGCTTACAAAAAAACATAACCCCACCTCTACCTCAGTTATGTAGCCCCGCCTGCCTTCTAAACAAGATAAACAGGAAAAATCACTTCACCCATGCCCTCTATACAGGACTCACGAGAGCACAGAGGGCACATTAGGCCCCCCTCCAATACTGGCCCTGCACTGAGCTGGTATAATCACCCTTAACAAACTATTACACATCAACAGGGAAGTTGATTTCTTTTCTTTCTTTGAAAAATGTTGGAATTCTCAGTTTGTTTTCCTTCATACATATTTCAGGTACCGAATCACTGTTCGCGCAGCACTGTGAAAATGTGCTTTTCAGGGAGATAGTGGCTTTCAGCAGTCAGTGCGGTTCTATTTAAATTACTGACCGGTTCTTTATTTCTTCTCCTTACAGCTGTGCAGATGCCCGACCCCATTGCCCGCTCTTCATGTAAGTACATTGTTTTTATTCTTTACATTTTTCTCTTTTGTTTATACCAGGGATGCACATTGGTTAAAATCACAATTTACAGTCACAATCGGTATGCGGTAGTTGTTTTAAAACAAAAGACATGTTTTAACCCTTTGTGGTCCTATGTCGGACCAGGTCTGACATTACAATTTTCCCTTTCCTGTCCGACATCATCAAAAAGACGTAAAAAACAGGTCTCTAGTAGTTTTTTCTCCGGATAAAGCCGAGAAAACCATTCAATGGACGAGTGAGACCGATAGGAGCCGAGAAAATAAAAAAAATAAAAAAATGGTCGGATCTGAGCAATACACATCGCCCCGGCACCACAGAGCTAACACGGACACAAACAAACAAGATAGCTGCTTCTGCATCAGCGCTCAGAGAACATCACAGACATCTGCAGAGCTTTTTGAGATGTTTTAGTAATAAAATAACGACTCAGATCGAATGATTGAGGAGTTTGGTGATAAAACGAGCGATTAGGAGACGATTTATCAGTATGCACGACTATGAAGAGGTATGTGAAAAATACAGCGGACAAGGGGTGGGGCGGGGCTGGAGATGCAGTACTGCGAGTCCTGTTAATATGCAGAGCCTTTAAACCTGTTGTACTGTGAAAAAAACTTTTTAACAGCGTGTCTAAAATAAATTGGACCTGATGCGCCTGAGACGCGCTGAATAAATGGACTGCAAAGGGTTAATGTCCACGTAGACTCAAGCAAGCCTGTATTGTTTATGGGATGGGACTTGCAGCATCACATCCACATATCTGAAGCTTGTTCTTTCATATTCAATTCAACAGACTTACAGCTCATAATCTGTTTGAGATACAGAACCATCTCATCGCACAAGAACCATTCGTAGCGCACAAGTTACATGAACCCTTTGCGTCTGTCATGTAATAAAGCTGCCACCATCACAGGGTAGTTCTGAGAGGTCCATGCGGGTACATGTGAAGCCATTTTGAGGCAGGGAATGCAATTTAAAACAAAAACAAAAATTAAAACAATACACACACCTCACGTAAACAGTTGAAGCAACACATGGGAACATGTAACACAATAAAATACAAAGGACCTTATGTACCCTTTAATTAAACAAAAAGTGAATTAAAATAACAAACAAATAAATGCAAAATCTAAAACTTGGATTTACAAAAAAACATAAACCCCCTACCTTAGTTCTGCAGCCCCGCCTGCCTAACCATGACATACAGTGAAATCAATTCACCCGCGCCCTCTATAGAGGACTCACAGGAACACAGAGGGCACATTAGGCCCCTCTGCAATAATGGGTCTCACTGCAGCACTGGCCCTGCACTGAGCTGGTGCAATCACCCTTAACAAACTATTACACACAAAAGGGAAGTCATTTTCAGCAGTCAGTACAGTTCTATTTAAATTACTAACCGTTCATTTATTTATTTTCTCTTACAGGGTGGACACGATGGATCCCCTCCTTTCGAAGTAAGAACATCACTCTTTTCTTTACTTTTTTTCTCTTTTGTTTATACCAGGGGTGTTCATTGGTTAAAATCACAATTTACTACCACAGTAGGTATGCGGTCATTGTTTTAAAATAAAAGTCATGTTTTAATGTCCACGTAGGCTCAAGCAAGGCTGTATTGTTTTTGGGATGGGACCATATTCATATTTTAAATATTCTGGAATCTCCTTAGCCAGATCTTAACAGTACCCTATCTGTGACCTCATATGTCTGCCATATATGGTCCATGTGACTTTGTGGTTTCCAGATGACACGTAACAAATGATCTTCATATTCAGTACGCAGCTGTATTCTGTGATCCTCTAGTTCAAGTTTGATCACGGGTATCACACAAGAAACATGAACCCTTTGCAGCTGTCATGTAACAAAGCTGCCTCCATCACAGGGTCAAAGACTCAAACCTGAGAGACCATCTGAGGTACTGACTTCATATCTGCATTTGCATAACACTGCCTGCTCAATGTTTCAGTGCCCTTGACAGTCTAGCTCAGGGGTGGAGAGCCACAGTCCAGCAGGTTTTATAGGTAACCCTTAAATCAGCCATTTCCGAAGAATGCAAGTTTTGACCAATTTAGCAGCTTCATGTGTTCAATTAAATCAGGAGTGGTCAGCTCTGGTCTAGGAGAGCTGCAGGGTGTTCAGGTTTTCATTCAAATTATCTCTAAATTACTTAAATGAAGAAATGAGCTGCTTAACTAGTTAAAATTAAATTGTTCCAAGTCTACAGAAATTGATGGCTTAAAACCTATAAAACCTGCTGGATTGTGGCTCTCTAGAGAAGAGGGCTTGCCACCCCGGTTTAGCTGAAACAGTTCCCCCTACTTGTCAGGGGTTTTTATGATTCCAGGCAGAGACTTCCTTCCTTGCCTCCAGGATTCAGTAACTTAGTACCTCCGAGTTAAAAGATGCGATTGCTTGAGAGTGTGAAAGGAGCTTTATCTTCAGTCCTGGGTTACAGTGGTGAGGGGACATTCAAACTGGGCAATTCAGATCAGGGAAAAAAAACAGAAGTGATGTCATTTAATAGGTCTTCAATCAACACCAGTTTTAATATGCAGGTTATCTCTCTCCAGGTAGGCCGAGTAGAGTACAAATTATTCACAGCTCACATGACATTAAATACATCCCACTAAGGCTTTTCTCCTCCCTTGCCCCTGACACCGAACCAGTGGTAAAGAGACAACGTCTTGTGGTTAGGCCTCTCTCGTTGTTACAGTGTACCAGTGTCATGGTAAAATATTCACGTAGGGCCGCTCTTCAGCCGTTGAAATTCGAACTCTTCCAGTTTGAATTGGCAGCTCGCGCTGCTCAGGGTTAGTGCAGCTGTGTTGTTTATACATTTTTGTCGGGCAATGCCAAGGATTTGTTAACGGTAAAAGCAGTAGCGGAGCCAGACGAGGGGGGTGGGGTGGGGGGCAGGGGGTGCGGTCGCACCCCTGGCCCCCTGAAAATTAAGGTTGGTGGGCCCCTCTCAACTGCCCGAACACACACTTAGAAAAATACACCTCCACACACACGCTTGAATAGGCTACTGTTGCCGTCATATGATTAACTCTATAGCTGGCACGGGACGATCTAATCGGCCCAGGTGTTGCTTTTAGAATGAGCAGTCTGATTGAATCGGCCCAAATGCGCACACTGTCTTTACCGCTGTTATTCTCCTTTTAAAAATCATGGATTGCTTTCAAAACTACACTACGCAGAAGACCAGCTATGACACTTGTATGATACGTTTTTTGTATGTTTTTATTTGGCCATTGGATAAGGAGAAATCAGGCGGTTTTGCGGGTGTTCAGTTGGCGTTGCGCTGCTGCTCTGTCTCTTCTGCGGTGCTCATGCTTGTGTGTGCTGTGAGAGGAGTGATTTGAAAAAAGGAACTAGCTGTTCTTTGAGTTCAATTGTGTGGAATAATTTTGGAGTTGTATATACAGAAAAGTGTACCAAAAGTCCAAATTACCTGAGAAAACCTACAGTCAACCTCGTGATTTAATGTATGTATTAATTTATTTAGTTATTATCGCAACTCCGTTACCTCTTCACCCCTCAACACAAGGAAACGATACGGTGGTTGAGGTGAAACCTTACTTTACTTTTATAATGTATTATTTTTAATTTATCATTAACTCTTTAATAATACTATTAGCCTCTTCAACAGTTTTTTTTTAATTTGTCAAAAAAAAGCAACAACAAAAAAGTTCAGAGGATTATTTTGCATGCTGCTTATTTTGATTATTATTATTATTATTATTATTATTATTATTATTATTATTATTAATACTACTACTACTACTAATAATAATATTTCATGACAACAACAATATTTTGATCGTTTTTAAATTATCCATTTCTCTTTGGCTAGCTTTTTTTTTTTTTTTACAAAAAAAATGTAATTTATTATAAAACAAATCCCACTGCAGCTACTCCATCCCTCAAAACAAAATAAAAATATATTAGCGGAAAAATGCAACTAAACCCTGACATTAGTGTGTGTGTGTGTATAAAAATAACTGAGCTCCGCCAGCTGAACCAGTGCACTGATAGTACCAGCGCACTGATAGTACCAGCGCATTAATAGTACCAGCGCACTAATAATACCAGCGCACTGATAGTACCAGCGCACTGATAGTACCAGCGCACTGATAGTACCAGCGCACTAATAATACCAGCGCACTGATAGCACCAGTGCACTGATAGTACCAGCGCACTGATAGTACCAGCGCACTAATAGTACCAGTGCACTGATAGTACCAGTGCACTGATAGTACCAGCGCACTAATAGTACCAACGCACTAATAGTACCAGTGCACTGATAGTACCAGCGCACTGATAGTACCAGTGCACTGATAGTACCAGCGCACTGATAGTACCAGTGCACTAATAGTATCAGTGCACTAATAGTACCAGCGCACTAATAGTACCAGTGCACTAATAGTACCAGCGCACTAATAGTACCAGCGCACTGATAGTACCAGTGCACTGATAGTACCAGCGCACTGATAGTACCAGCGCACTGATAGTACCAGCGCACTGATAGTACCAGCGCACTGATAGTACCAGCGCACTGATAGTACCAGCGCACTAATAGTACCAGTGCACTGATAGTACCAGCGCACTGATAGTACCAGCGCACTAATAGTACCAACGCACTAATAGTACCAGTGCACTAATAGTATCAGTGCACTAATAGTACCAGCGCACTAATAGTACCAGCGCACTGATAGTACCAGCGCACTAATAGTACCAGCGCACTAATAGTACCAGTGCACTGATAGTACCAGCGCACTGATAATACCAGCGCACTGATAGTACCAGTGCACTAATAGTACCAGCGCACTGATAGTACCAGCGCACTAATAGTACCAGCGCACTGATAGTACCAGCGCACTAATAGTACCAGCGCACTGATAGTACCAGTGCACTGATAGTACCAGCGCACTAATAAAACCAACGCACTAATAGTACCAGTGCACTGATAGTACCAGCGCACTGATAGTACCAGCGCACTGATAGTACCAGTGCACTAATAGTATCAGTGCACTAATAGTACCAGTGCACTAATAGTACCAGCGCACTGATAGTACCAGCGCACTAATAGTACCAGTGCACTAATAGTACCAGTGCACTAATTTGTGAAATTCTTTCTTTTAATTTCATTTATTCGTTTTGATCCAAGAACACGGACTGACCGCGATCTCCAATACAAGCATTTCTTACGAAGTGTGATTAATAAACCAGAATATCAAATATAATTTTCGCTCAACGATGTTGTAGATGCTGTATATTTGTAGAGTAGACCAAAGTAATATAAAAACACATTGCCACAATTTTTCCTTTTTTTCTTTTTCTTTTTGCAATAGTTCTGCATAGTTCTATCACTATTATTATTATTATTATTATTATTATTATTATTATTATCAAAAAGTGCTTTGACTAGGAGTTCAGGAGCTGCTCTTGCATTCTAGTTGCACTACCCTGCTTACCGTGCGTCACCGTGCATCCCTGCACTAGCGCTGAATCACTGTGCACCGTGTGCACCACACGCACCAGGCACCATGCACACTGAGTACCCTGAGCACCGTGCGTCACCGTGCGTCCCTGCACTAGTGCTGTATCACTGTGCACCGTGTGCACCACACGCACCAGGCACCATGCACCATGCACACTGAGTACCCTGAGCACCATGTGCACTGTGCGTCCCTGCACTAGCGCTGTATCACTGTGCACCGTGTGCACCACACGCACCAGGCACCATGCACACTGAGTACCCTGAGCACCGTGCGTCACCGTGCGTCCCTGCACTAGTGCTGTATCACTGTGCACCGTGTGCACCACGCGCACCATGCACCATGCACACTGAGTACCCTGAGCACCATGTGCACCGTGCGGCCGTGCACTAGCGCTGTATCACTGGGCACCGTGTGCACCACGCGCACCAGGCACCATGCACCATGCACACTGAGTACCCTGAGCACCATGTGCACTGTGCGTCCCTGCACTAGCGCTGTATCACTGTGCACCGTGTGCTCCACGCGCACCAGGCACCATGCACACTGAGTACCCTGAGCACCATGTGCACCATGCGTCCCTGCACTAGCGCTGTATCACTGGGCACCGTGTGCACCACGCGCACCTGAGTACCCTGAGCACCATGTGCACCGTGCGGCACATTGCGTCCCTGCACTAGCGCTGTAACGCTCGGTGTGTACCGAGTACCGTGGCACTATGTGCACCGTGTGCCGTGTGCAATGAGCACCGTGCATACCTAGATACTGAAGTACCAAGTGCTATGCGTGCACCGGGGTACCAAAGCACCAGGGGGGGAGGCTGCTGAGCAACAATGTCTACCCAAACCGCATGGTCACACACCTGGTCAGCATGTAGCATAGACCAGAGAGACACAAGGGCTGAAGCCGCAGCGGGCGAGTTGAAAGCAGACAGCAAAAAACCACAGTAAAAATAGATAGAGAGCACACTGTTTGTTTACAAGGCCCGACTCACCGAGGTGGTTCTAGATGCTGGTTAACACAGGCAGGTAAAGAAGAGCACGCCCCCTGCTAGTCTGTCAGAAGCATTGTAACTAGCAAGGCAGGGCGTTCGGTGCAGTTTCATTGATAAACTTAAATAATGTTATTAACTGTGCTCGTTACAAAAATGTAATTATTGAAATCGATTATTCAGTATTTATATCAATGTATATAACAAGGAATGGAATCGATCAAAAAATCGATTTTCGATTTAATCGTAGTAGCCGTAGTCCTGAGATTCTACAGTTCAGTAAAACACAATTGGGGACGAGCAAAAATACAAAACATATTTGGCATGAAATGGTTATTATTTGCCTTTGGAAAAGAAGGTGCAATGAAATTAGTTATTTACACCAGGTTTATTGTTTACAAATCATGCACAAAAGCACCTTCTCTGGCCACAACATCGCATTTCATTTTGAATTTACCGGCTTTCCTTGATGTCCTGCTAAGAGCTGAGTTTACTGTTTTAGACACGTAATCAAATATGCATTGATCAATTTCCATCAGTACTGTTCAATTGGTAGCAGCATCCTGTGTAAATTAATAGAGGGGATTGTATCTTACAGGATCAGATATGACAGGCTCTGTATTAATAGACGGGATCGTATCTTACAGGATCAGATATGACAGGCTCTGTATGAATAGAGGGCATCGTATCTTACAGGACAGCAGATATGACAGGCTCTGTATTAATAGAGGGGATCGTATCTTACAGGATCAGATATGACAGGCTCTGTATTAATAGAGGGGATCGTATCTTACAGGATCAGATATGACAAGCTTACTCTCACCACACTGGGGAATACATGGCAGCATTAACTTAGGATACTTGATGATAATAACCTGGCTAATTAGTACTTCACATCACACAGTACTAAGCAGCTGGGTGATTTTTTGCAAACATGTTAGTAGTTTTATAGTGTGTTTACTGTGTGAAGTAATAATATGTAATTGAACTGAGTGTGTTTTAATTTCAGAGTTTATGTAGAAATGGAAGGGCAGAAAGGAGCTATACAATATCTATAGAATACAGCATGGGGTGGTGTGTGATATGAGAATGTAATGCACACCGAGGGGGTTATCCAGGCATTACATGCTCATGTATGACACACACACACATACACACACACACGCACACAGACACTGCCTATCACACACACACACACTGCCTATCACACACACACTCACTCACACACTCAAACTGCCTATCACACAGACACACACACCCTGCCTATCACACACACAAACACACACACACACACACACACACACACACACACACACTGACATACACACACACACTGCCTATCACACACACACTCACTCACACACTCACACTGCCTATCACACAGACACACACACCCTGCCTATCACACACACAAACACACACACACACACACACACACACACACACACACTGACACACACACACACACTGCCTATCACACACACACTCACTCACACACTCACACTGCCTATCACAGACACACACACCCTGCCTATCACACACACAAACACACACACACACACACACACACACACACACACACACACACACACACACACTGCCCCATGCAATATTTTTATAATCTCTGCTTAACTCCATAAAGAATTGTATTTAAAACAGCAACAACTTTGATAACGTGAACACAGTTTAAAATAAGGTTTGCATTGTGTGAGACAGTACAGAGAAAACCGCGATTGCTGTGGTCTGTACTAGGAGTGATACGAGACTGCAACCAAAGAGAACACTTTGAACTTGTAACTTAAAAACAGCACGTTCCCTTTCAAGCACGAAATGAGTATCAACCCTTTTAAAAAAGAAACTCTTATGATAATAAGCTAACGTTTCCTGGAGTTTTTCAAATGTTGTGGAGCTGAATTCTTCTTCTGTGCAGAGTGACATTCCTGTTTTGTTTTTGTTTTGTTTTTTGTCGTCAGGGTTTCCATGGCAATTGTTAGGGAGCGTGTTAAAATGACGCGCTTTCACATTTCTATTTTTCCATTTCTGTGTTCACCGGTTTGTTCTGAGGGTCGTTGTGTTTGGTCACATTTCTGTGAACCCTTTTTGTGTGAAGTGGATTCCCTTCAGTCCGAGTCAGAGTGTATTTCAAAGCCCGTTGGTGTGGGTCCGGGTGATTTTTCGGGTGTCCGGTTTCTCCATGTTCGCGGTGACTCCCTCATGGAAATGCAGCTCTGTCCTCAGATGGGATGCGGAGCGGCTGTTGCCGAGGTGGTTCCGATGTTGGAAACGCGGGTTTCTCTTGGATTGATCAGGGAGGGCTGGACGGGTTTCTTTATCAAGCGCTCCCGAGAGGATTGTGGGATGTGTTGCTGTTTAATATAACGTTATAACTACATTAATAACATACGCGTACAGACACCTTACAGTACGCTGCTAAAGAATAAGAATCACACCAAGCTGAATAATGCATAAAGAGATAAAAACTTGACATTACAGATATTCTTCTTCTTATTATTATTATTTTTAAGATTTGTTTATCAGAAATATAAAAACATATTATTATTTCTATTATTTGTGTGTGTGTGTCTGTGTGTGTAAACATTATTTTTTAAACTATAATAACATTCCACTGCTGCTCTCAGTGATGAAGTTTCATGATTGCTTCAGCTCACATTCAGCAGTTTCCTCAGGCTGTGTGACTGACATATAATCTGACCAATGAAAACGCAGAAAAGGTGGAAACGATTGTATTATTGGCTGATCGCCCCAAAACACCAAAAATAATGTCTGATAGCTGATGGAGCAAGGAGGATGTTAGAGGGAGCAGGGTGGAGGGAGCAGGGACGATGGAGGAGGGAGCAGGCAGGATGGAGCAGGGAGTAGGGAGCAGGGTGGAGGGAACAGGGAGGATGGAGGAGGGAGTAGGGAGCAGGGATGATGCAGTTGGGAGGAGGCAGGAGGGTGGAGGGAGCAGGGAGCAGGGAGGATGCAGGTGGGAGCAGGGAGGAGGGAGCAGGGTGGAGGGAGGATGGAGCATACAAGAGAGAGAAGGAAGCATAGAGGAGGGAGCAGAGAGGAGGGAGCAGGGAACAGGGACTGATGAAGCAGGGAGAAGGGAGTGATTTGAGGACGGCGCAGACAGTGACTGTTGTATGTTTCAATTCTATTTCTCTCTTTTTTTTCTGCCCAGTGAATGAAGTTGCAGTTTACAGTCTGCAGGCTCCAGAGCCAAGGAACAGAGCTGAGTTTTTAAAATGTAAGTCTGTTTTCACTGAAACATTTCATTGAAAGATGTGTCACCCCATTGTGAGAAGAGCTGACACTACAGAACAGGGAGGGGTGGAGCTTGAGGGCAGCAATTATTATTAATTATTAGTAATTGTGAAGCCATTAATATACACTCCTCTCCAACAAGTATTGGTTTAGATGAATACATGCAGAATGACTGGGGGAGGGGCATTTGTTGCCTGTTTAACCACTCAGACCTTTCTCTCCCTAAATATCTTGGTATCCCTGAATAGATAATCATCCCATCTTTGAATACATGTACAATGCATGTGAAACCAGCTGTGGGGTAAAATGAACAGCTATCCCTCCCAGTCATCCTGTGCTGGTAGTAAATGTATATTGCAGTATCACTGCACTTGTGGGATGGATTGCTCATTCAAATATTAGACAGATATTTGAAGAGTGGATGATATTCTATTGAAGATATTTAGTAAGCAAGGGGTCTGAGTGGGTAAAATGGCAACACATACCCTGTAGGAACATTAAGTGAACTGTAATTGTATGCAGAGCTGCATTTGATTGGTTCCAACTGAAGAAGTTTGATAAGATCATCAAGGAATTATAATGAACTAAACAATCAAACAGCAAGAGGGTTTAATTAATAGCAGCAGCAGTTTATTGAAGACAGAAAAATATAAAGAGAGAACTTATCCAAAGTCAGAAATCAATCTCAAGTAAGAATTATAGATCAAATCTATTGATTATCAATCTTAATTATTACAGACTAAATATATTTGTCTATAAAAAAAGCAGGGAGGAGGGAGCAGGGAGCCTGGAGCAGGGAGTGGGGAGCATAGAGGAGGGAGGAGGGAGCAGGGAGGAAGGAGGAGGGAGAAGAAAGCATGCAGGAGGGAGCAGGGAGGAGGGAGCATAGAGGAGGGAGGAGACAGGAGGTAGCAGGGAGGAGAGAGGAGGGAGCAGGGAGGAGGAAGCATAAAGGAGGGAGCATAGAGAATGGAGCAGGGAAAAGGGAGGAGAGAGGATGCAGCAGGGTGCATGCAGGAGAGAGGATGGAGCATAAAGAAGAGAACAGGGAGGAAGGAGGGAGCCTACCGGAGGGAGTAGGGAGCAGGGAGGAGGGAGCATAGAGGGAGTAGGGAACAGGAAGAAGGGAGCATGGAAGAGGGAGTAGGGAGGAGTGAGCATATAGGAGGGAGAAGGGAGCATACAGGAGTGACTAGGGAGCAGGGAGGAGGGAGCATGGAGTAGGGAGTAGGGAGCATACAGGAGGAGGCAAGGAGTAGGTAGCATACAGGAGGGAGCATGGAGGAGGGAGAATAAAGGAGAGAGGAGGGAGCATAAAGAAAGGAAAAGGGAGGAGGGAGCATACAGGAGGCAGGAGGGACCAGGAAGTAGGGAGCATACAGGAGGCAGGAGGGAGCATACAGGAGGGAACAGGGAGTAGGGAGCATACAGGAGGGAGGAGGAACCAGGCAGTAGGGAGCATACAGGAGAGAGCAGTGTGGAGAGAGGATGGAGTAGGGAGCATACAGGAGGGAGCATGGAGGAGGGAGCATAAAGGAGGGAGGAGGGAGCATAGAGGAAGGAGTAGGGAGCAGGGAGGATGGAGCATGGAGGACAGAGGAGGGAGGAGGGATCATACAGGAGAAAGTAGGGAGGCGGGAGCAGGGAGGATTGAGCATAGATGGAGGAGGGAGTATGGAGGAGGGAGCAGGGAGAGCAACAGGACAGAGGACGAAGCATAGAAGAGGGAGGAGGCAGCAGGGAGGAGGGAGCAGTAGGGAGCATACAGGAGGGAGCAGGGAGCATAGAGGTGGAGGGAACAGGGAAGAGGGAGGAGGGAGCATACAGGAAGGAGAGGGGAGCATACAGGAGGGAGCAGGGAGCAGTAGGGATCATACAGGAGGAAGCAGGAAGGACGGAGCATACAGGAGGAGGTATGGAGGAGGGAGCATTCAGGAGGGAGCAGGAAGGAGGGAGTATAGAAGGAGGAGGGAACAGGAAGGACAGAGGAGGGAGCAAAGAGGAGGACCATAGAGCAGGGACTATAGAGGGAGGAGGAAGCAGGGAGGAGAGATCAGGGAGGAGAGATCAGGGAGGAGGGAGCATAGAGGAGGGAGGAGAGAGCATGGAGAAGGAGAGGAGGGATGAGGGAGCATAGAAGAGGGAGGAGGGAGCATAGAGGAGGATGCAGGGACTGGTGAAGCAGTTAGGAGGGAGTGATTTGATGATGCAGCAGACAATGACTGTTGATTTTCTCAGTGATTTGACTTTTCTAACTGTCTCTCCTCTACCCGTCTTCTTCTCTTCAATCAGATTCCTGTCAGCTCACACTGGACCCCAACACAGCATATAGAAACCTCTGTCTGTCTGAAGGGAACAGAAAGGTGACACGGAGGAGAGAGACCCAGCGATATCGAGATCACCCGGAGAGATTTGATAGCTGGCCCCAAGTGCTTTGCAGAGAGGGTTTGTCTGGGACTCGCTGTTACTGGGAGATTGCGTGCAGTGGGGGAGGGGCTTCTATAGGAGTCACATATAAAGGAATCAGCAGGAAAGGAGGGGATCATTATTCTAGTCTTGGATTCAATGACAAGTCCTGGAGTTTGCGCTGCTCTGATTTCAGTTACACTGCCCGGCACAATAACAATCACACTGCAATAACTGCCCCCCGCTCCCCCAGAATAGGAGTGTATCTGGACTTTAATGCCGGCACGCTGTCCTTTTATGGCGTCTCTGACACAATGACCCTCCTGCACAGATTCCAAACCACATTCACTGAGCCGCTCTATCCTGGGTTTTGGCTTTGGGGTTCTGATTCCTCTGTAACAATCTGCCATCTGAACTAGACTGTTTTGTGTTGTAAGAAACCCTTTGTATTGAACTCCCTGTCTGTCCTCTCCACTCCTCGGGTGAAGTGAATGTTCAATCTGACGCAATTTTGGATGAAAGTTAGGGGGTAAAACGGCGCCACCTGAAGAGCGAAACGAGAGGAATTATTTGTTTTTAACAACAAATGGATTTCATACGAAATAACTATTTAATTTCTTAAAGAATTGTTATGTTTTATATATATATATATATATATATATATATATATATATACAGATGTGCTCAAATTTGTTGGTACCCTTACAGCTCATTGAAATAATGCTTCATTCCTCCTGAAAAGTGATGAAATTAAAAGCTATTTTATCATGTATACTTGCATGCCTTTGGTATGTCATAGAATAAAGCAAAGAAGCTGTGAAAAGAGATGAATTATTACTTATTCTACAAAGATATTCTAAAATGGCCTGGACACATTTGTTGGTACCCCTTAGAAAAGATAATAAATAATTGGATTATAGTGATATTTCAATCTAATTAGTTTCTTTAATTAGTATCACACATGTCTCCAATCTTGGAATCAGTCATTCAGCCTATTTAAATGGAGAAAAGTAGTCACTGTGCTGTTTGGTATCATTGTGTGCACCACACTGAACATGGACCAGAGAAAGCAAAGGAGAGAGTTGTCTGAGGAGATCAGAAAGAAAATAATAGACAAGCATGGTAAAGGTCAAGGCTACAAGACCATCTCCAAGCAGCTTGATGTTCCTGTGACAACAGTTGCAAATATTATTAAGAAGTTTAAGGTCCATGGAACTGTAGCCAACCTCCCTGGGCGCGGCCGCAAGAGGAAAATCGACCCCAGATTGAACAGAAGGATAGTGCGAATGGTAGAAAAAGAACCAAGGATAACTGCCAAAGAGATACAAGCTGAACTCCAAGGTGAAGGTACGTCAGTTTCTGATCGCACCATCCGTCGCTTTTTGAGCGAAAGTGGGCTCCATGGAAGAAGACCCAGGAGGACTCCACTTTTGACAGAAAAACATAACAAAGCCAGACTGGAATTTGCTAAAATGCATATTGACAAGCCACAATCCTTCTGGGAGAATGTCCTTTGGACAGATGAGTCAAAACTGGAGCTTTTTGGCAAGTCACATCAGCTCTATGTTCACAGACGAAAAAATGAAGCTTTCAAAGAAAAGAACACCATACCTACAGTGAAACATGGAGGAGGCTCGGTTATGTTTTGGGGCTGCTTTGCTGCGCCTGGCACAGGGTGCCTTGAATCTGTGCAGGGCACAATGAAATCTCAAGACTATCAAGGCATTCTGGAGCGAAACGTACTGCCCAGTGTCAGAAAGCTCTGTCTCAGTCGCAGGTCATGGGTCCTCCAACAGGATAATGACCCAAAACACACAGCTAAAAGCACCCAAGAATGGATAAGAACAAAACATTGGACTATTCTGAAGTGGCCTTCTAATGAGTCCTGATCTGAATCCTATCGAACATCTATGGAAAGAGCTGAAACTTGCAGTCTGGAGAAGGCACCCATCAAACCTGAGACAGCTGGAGCAGTTTGCTCAGGAAGAGTGGGCCAAACTACCTGTTAACAGGTGCAGAAGTCTCATTGAGAGCTACAGAAAACGTTTGATTGCAGTGATTTCCTCTAAAGGTTGTGCAACAAAATATTAGGTTAGCGGTCCCATCATTTTTGTCCATGCCATTTTCATTTGTTTTATTATTTACAATATTATGTTGAATAAAAAATCAAAAACAAAGTCTGATTTCTATTAAATATGGAATAAACAATGGCGGATGCCAATTACTTTAGTCAGTTTCAAGTTATTTCAGAGAAAATTGTGCATATTTTTGTTTTTTGTGGAGGGGTACCAACAAATTTGAGCACGTCTGTATACATACACACATTATCCATAGAGGCTTTATCCTATAAAGCCGTGGTTTTCAGCCAGTGGGTCGTGAGGCATGCTCAGGTGGGTCGCCACAATTTGGCTTTGAGAAGATTACATTTAACAATTATTATTACCATATAATACTAACATTTCTTAGCAACCCTAGACCCTGCCTTAGGATCTGAAATGATCCTGTTGCTCTGAACCACAGCTGTTATTATTATTATTATTATTATTATTATTATTATTATTATTATTCATGTTCTGGTCAGTCTGCTGTTGCACAGACTTTGGATTGTGTTGAAAAGAAACAAAAGAAAAGCAAATTTCTCGAGTAACATTTTATCATCAGTCAAATTTAAAGTGTGTCGCATTATTTTTTATGTTTACTGGTGGGTCATTGAGTTAAAAAGATTAAACTCACTGCTCTAGATGGGGATTTTCAATATATTTTATGGGATTGGAACTGGACCTGTTTTTCACACGTGTCTTGTGTTTAGTTTTGTACAGCGCTCTGAGATGCCTTGGCATGATATATAAGAGAATGCATGTGTATTGTATTTTAAAATCTATTTTACCTTAAGCTTTTTATGGCTATTTACCATTCATATGAACAGTAATTTTGTAAAGTGTTATTGTATTATCATATTGGTGCCACGGTTTGCTATGCTATTGAATACAAGAGCATTAAAGTAAAAAAACAAACAAACAAAAAAACAACTGTTATTTTCCTTCATTTTTTAATTGTTATTTAAACTTCAAATTTATGGACGTTTTGTAAAGTGATATTTTTAAGTTTTATTGTCATATACCTTCTAATTTACAGTGAATTAAAATTATATATATATATATATATATTTACAGTTTCCCCTAAATAACAAACTGTTGAAACTGTCACAAACTGAAAATATTGAAGGGCAACTTTCTTGCCTGTAACTATAAATATGCTTCTGGCTCTGGGTCACTTTCTGAAATGAGGATGTGGTTTTAGAAATAACATCACTTCCTGCCCCCGCCCCCCTCTGCAAATATGGAAGACATCTGAATAGAAATCTGCTAAACCTCACTAGTTTTTTTTTAAATAATGCAGAGGGTCAAAGTGTAGACTCAGAGTGGGGAACTAATACACTTTTTATTAAAGTATACCAGTGTACAAAAAAAGAAAAAAAGAAACACATCTGTTTTCCAGCACCTATGAGGACCGTAGACACCCATATTTATTTACTATATGTTGGGAAAGAAAAACGGGTTTAGACACCCATGATGCATCATTAATTAATTTCTATTGAAAGAAGCATAGAGTCGTGTAACCCGCATGCACTTATCTGACCTTTTGCAGCACAGTATCTTGTGACTAATGAAAAAGGATATATAGTGAGAGAGAGAGAGAGAGAGAGAGAGAGAGAGAGAGGCCACAATTAAAACATTGCATTTGAAAAGCTTAGTATTCAATTCTAAAACAACCACTTAGAAACGTAACGATTTTTAAAATGGAAAACCATCTTTCATAGAACTTGGTTGGCTCTTAAAAGAGCCTTTGGTTTTAGAACAAGTTCTTTAAGGGGGTTACAGCTTAATCACGCCCCCCGTGGATGCGGCGTGCCCGCTGGATGTCTTTGCGCATGATGGTGACTCTCTTGGTGTGAATGGCACACAGGTTGGTGTCCTCAAAGAGTCCGACCAGGTAAGCCTCGCTAGCCTCCTGCAGCGCCATGACAGCGGAGCTTTGTAAGCGCAGGTCGGTATTGAAATCCTGTGTGGTTTCTCTGACAAGCCGTTGGAAAGGCAGCTTGCAGATGAGCAGCTCGTGGATTTCTGGTAGTGGCGGATCTCCCTCAGAGCCACGGTGCCAGGCCTGCAGCGATGAGGCTTTTTCATGCTGCTGGTAGCGGAAACGCTCTCGGGCAGCCTTGGTAGCTTCCTAGGTGCCTTTCCTCCAGTAGATTTGTAGCATGTGGGACATTAGGACCATGCAGAACGCAGTTGTTATGAACCCCTATAAAAATGGACTCGGTATCTAAGTTGGGAATGGTAAATGCTGGGTCTGTTTCTGGCTTCCATTCTTAAATACAATCTCATCAGGGGTGTGTTATCACGCTTTGACCACAACAGAACCGGGTTAAGTGACCATTGACCAAGGACCCATGAACGTGACCACAATGCAAGGTTGAAAATGTAGTCGGAGCAGTTATGAGTATTATTGATGAACCAACAGGTTGATATATATATATATATATATATATATATATATATATATATATATATATATATATATATATAAACACTGACTAATGTCATAGGTGTGTCTGTCAGAAGTTCTATACCAATAAATCATGCAAAATATATCTCTAGGCAAACGTGTTAGACTGCATTGCGATGCATATGGACTATAGGCAGTTTGTTCCAAGTGCTTTCATTGTATTTCACTTAGTAATGTGAAACGATTAAAAAAAAATTGTGATCAACATCTACTTCGAGCAATCAATTAATTGTTTGAAGTCTAATGTGTATGCGTGTGAGTGTGTGTATGCTTGTGAGTGTGTGCATTTCTCCCCTTTTAAATTGTTTTTTTCATTTTTAAGTAACTGCATTGCAACCTTGTTTTTTCCATTTACTGCAATGATTCGACATTGGTTATGGACCGTTTATCTTCTAAACTGACCGACCAGCAACACCCTGAGCACATGACCTGCAACACCCTGAGCACATGACCAGCAACACCCTGAGCACATGACCAGCAACACCATGATCATATGACCAGCAACACCCTGAGCACATGACCAGCAACATCATGATCACATGACCAGCAACACCATGATCACATGACCAGCAACACCCTGAGCAGATGACCAGCAACACCATGATCACATGACCAGCAACACCCTGAGCACATGACCAGCAACACCATGATCACATGACCAGCAACACCCTGAGCACATGACCAGCGATGCTGTTAGCCAGTGCAGGGGCCCCTAGTTTCATATCTTCGAGCGACACCCCTTAGCTCCATGCGAGGCACAGTTTAGTGTACAACAGTGTTCTGCTTGCCTCAGACACATTTAAGGTTTTATTTTAAAAATGTTTTTTCTTTAAGCAAATACATTGGAGCAAGTCTAGCATAATGGCAGCCGATAGTCCAGGTTTGTATTGTTTTTTTATATTGGGGTTTTTAATGTTTTAAACTCAAGACACTTTGTAGGGACATTTCAGAAGTGCTTGTGTTGCCTTTACACGTGCGTGGGTCTCAAGCTGTGTAAAATAAATAATGCAATAAGGTTTTTTTTTTTTAAATGTTGACTTAACCATGTATACAGGTTCTCATATTTTATTGTGTTTATTTATTGATTTATGTGTTGGTTAAGAAGTGTTTTAAATGTTTAACACGTTTTTAGTCTTTTTTTCAACAAACACGGGTCTCTGTTCTCTGCAGGTTTTAACAATTCACATTTCTCCACTTTTAAACTGTTTTTCATTTTTAAGTACAAGCGTGGTAACCTTGTTTTAACACTTTTCAAAAATTATTTTATTTGTCAACTCTATACATTTTAACAAACTGTTTTAACATTTCCAAGCTTATTTATTTTTTTAATAATATCTATTTGTATCAATAAAATCTGCATCTACCACGAGGACATACGGCCATCGGATCTTAAGTCTTTTCTTAGTCAAATATCCTTGTTTTAACATTTTAATGCTTTAACACTTTCAAGCTATTTTTATTTATTTATTTTTTCAACATTTTGTACCTTTTTGTTTTTCCAATTTGTACGGCTCATTTTATTTATCTGAAATAAAGAACATAACAAACTGTATACCCCTGTTTTCAACCTTATTTTATTTTTCTTAAAAGCTTTTTTTTTTAAACCCATGTATTCCCCTTGTTTTTTCCCCATTTCACTGATCCATTTATTTTTCTGAAATAACACATATAACACAAATTAAAAAATAATACCCCAAAACTTTGTTTAATTCCCCATTTTAATGTGATAAACTACAGTCATGGTGGTTTCCAAAAGTGCCTTAAAGACTACAAACACATGACAGGATGGGAGGTGGGATTTCCATATTTACATTAAAACTACAAACATGTGACAGGATGGGAGGGTGGGACTTCCGGAATTGCTTAAAGCCTACAACACGTACAGGAACTAGGAGGTGGGACTTCCGGTCGATCCTGATTGGCTAAGGGCACCTGTCAAAACCAAATGCTGCATTATCATTGGTTAAAAATGAACATGGTGATATCTGCAATAGCGTATAACTACTGTCGGGCTAGAGTAAGTCTGGCTTAAGAAAGGGTTGCAATATCACAGACTTGACTTGACTGGAAGCTGGACTTAAGCTGTACTTGAACAGTAAATCTAAAGTGATATAAAATTGCTCGAACACAATTAAATGTTTCTGTATTTGTTTCCCGGTAGAAATAGCAACAAGTATTAAAAATATGGCATGCGCATTTTTCAATTATTTTCTTTGATTTAAAAATACTATTCGATACTTAATTGACATAGTTATAGACATTGTTGTCTATAAGGGGAAATATTACTCATTCTTTGAAACCGAGAAACTAACTAAATTAGATGTAATGTAAACAAACATTACATAAATGTAAAATCATAATGCCATTACTGTTAATGAGCAAAAGAAAGCCTGGGCAAAGATCGCCATAGCTGTGAACTGGCCAGTTACTAATTCCCATATTAAGAGAAATGTCAAGAGTATATAGGCTACTGTGTTTAAATATCAAAATTATAAATTGGCTATGCAGCAGTGTGGAGTAGTGGTTAGGGCTCTGGACTCTTGACTGGAGGGTTGTGGGTTCAATCCCAGGTGGGGGACACTGCTGCAGTACCCTTGAACAAGGTACTTTACCTAGATTGCTCCAGTTAAAAAAAAAACCACCTGTATAAATGGGTAACTATGTAAAAAATAATGTGATATCTTGTAACAATTGTAAGTAGATAAGGGCATCTGCTAAGAAGTAAATGTAGAAATGTATTTAATTTATTCAGACATTCTCTTAAATACATCATGAATATATTTAGGGCTTAATTTTATTTTTTTCGGTGCTTATTTTTAGCTATTTGAGTTTTATGTAAATCGTTTTTTTCGGGGATTTAGTTTTTGATATATTGTATGAAATTAGTGTTTTCGGTTACTTTCCAAAATGCTTGAGTTTTTTTTTTTTTTTCTGTCAAAATATGTATAGTAGTAACTGGACAGGACTTGCACACTTAAGCTGTCCCTTCTTTCCTTTGCTGTCTTCCGCAGTGAAATCCTTCTGGTCTCGGCACATTTGGGGTTTTTGTCTGGAGGCATTTTTGTACATTTCGCCACAATTGTGTTTTAAATCCTCAGTATTTTAACTAATACAGCTTGAAACCCCGCTAACAAGCCTCCATCCTGACTGTAATCTCGTTTTAAATCTTGCAAGCGGAGTCTCCAATAGAAATATAGGAATGTGCTGTCACTCAGTAGTTGGGGCGGGTTTAAAGTATTCTGAACGAATCAATGATAGATGCAAGTCAGGAAGGCGGGACATTGCCCAACAGCACTGGGAAATATATTGTGAAAGATGCCCTCCCGAGGGCACCGTATTTCTGGCAGAAAATAGACAGAGTCGTGTAATTACACCGGTGAGTAACTTTATTAAAATATAAAACAAGATTTGTTTCCCACCACCCAATGAACATGCCCTGTATGGGCCTCTAACTGGCTCACTTTGTTTCCCTGTCTAGGCCTACCCCAGGAAGATTGTGTTGGACCAGTCTTAGTATGGTTTCCTGTCTGCTGTTCCTTGGTGAAGCGAAGGAACAGGTGAGTGAGATCGTGGGCAACTGCTCCCTCTGCTGAAGCACGGCGAGCACACAGGTAAGTATACTGGAACTGGCTCCCTGTGCTGGAGCACGGAAACAGTACAATAGCTGGTGCTATCGTAGTGACTGGGAGCATGGAAACAATACGATAGCTCCTGCTATAGTGGTGAAACTGTATCCCAGGTAAGTAAACTGGAGTGCGTTGAAACAGTACAATAGCTCCTGCTAGAGGTGAACTGTATTATTATTATTATTTATTTCTTAGCAGACACCCTTATCCAGGGCGACTTACAATTATTACAAGATATCACATTATTTTTACATACAATTCCCCATTTATACAGTTGGGTCTTTACTGGAGCAATCTAGGTAAAGTACCTTGCTCGACCCTCCGGTCAAGAGTCCAGAGCCCTAACCACTACTCCACACTGCTGCCCTAGGTAAGTAACTGGGGTGCGTTGAAATAATACAATAGCTCCTGATATCGTGGAACAGTGGTAACAACAGTAATAAAACTGGTGTGTGTTTAAACACTAAACAAAGATCCAAAAACTTTGTCCCGTTGTCTGTGTATTTTCTTTGTCCAGTTCCACACAGTACACAAACCCAAATAAATGTTTATAAATTTTGTCCGGTTGGCTGAGTGTTTTGTTTGCCAAATTCCACACAGTACACTTTAACAAAAATCAAACGTGTCCCTTCTCTAAACTGTATCACCGGCGCCGGCCCCGCCAGGACCAGAGACGGGCTCTGTGTACTTTCTAATATTCAGAGTTTATACTCACTCTCTGCTACAACTAAACAAATAAACCGGCATGTTTTCACAATATTAAACAATACTACTGCAGTGAACCGAAAACAGCAAATAAATTAAACTGGTTCTTAACATAAGAGACTTTCTTTTTATAACGAGCGAATTATCAAGAAAACTTCCAACAACGAAAACCTTTCAGGCTGGGATTTCCAGACGGCTGTAGATCTCTCTGGTGGTGTATACACCACTGCTACCCACCACGAGTGATCTGCAGGCTTCTTTATATGTCGGCAGACTCTTCCCTTAATTCATTAACCCCGGGGCTTCTGGGGAACGTAGTCTTTGAAGCCAGACAGCCTTTCTTATTTATTATTTTTGTAGTAGGTTTTATTTTTTAATGTGAAAAGGGTAAACATGAATAGATTAACCATTTCCACAGTTTTTCCGGGGCTTTCCTGTGTTTATTGGCTATCCATCGGTTTATTTATTAATTTTTTGTATCGGGGGTGTTTTATCAGTTTTTATCGATTAAAACCCTAAATACTGTATATTCCATCTCTTGCAGTGGCGGGTATATTCAGCATTGCAGCATTTAAAGCCGAGGCGCATGGAAGTGACGACACGTCACAGATAGTAAGAATGATCATTGAGGAAATGGAACCGAAATGTTGTTTTTTCCCCTATCCTGTAAACACGGCACTAGAATCGGATTCGTTTGGACTGGGGTTTGTGTCACGTGTTCTGATTAACTGCGATTTCAAATGCAAAGTTTGTCTCGCCCTGTGTTTTTATGCTCGCTGATGAAAAAAATACATTATTGGGGAAATCAAAAACGGAAATATAATTCAACATCATTTTAAATATCTAAAAAAATATATTTCGGTCTATAAAATACATTATCTTTGCATTGCTCTGCGCATATGTACTGATTAATATAAGACTACACATCGGTGTTCGCTTTAGGATACTGTAACTGATTTGAAATGCTAAGTCAGACTTAGGTCACCCCTACCCAGGCAAGAAAGAAAGAAAGAAAGAAAGAAAGAAAGAAAGAAAGAAAGAAAGAAAGAGCGAAAGAGCTGCAAGGTAAAAACTATCTTTACAAATACTGATTAGGGAAAAAAGGCGCCCAGACAGATAGTTTAGTGTTTTGTTAAAGTTGAGTTCAGACACAGGTTTTGTTTAAACTCTTCATTTAGATTTCTCTGTTTTGTTTGTTTTTGAATAAAAAATGTGCTTAAAAACAGCTTGATGACTAGACTTGTTATTGACGCACCCACACAAACACAAACAGTGGTAAAGTCCTGGAACTTAACATGACACAAAGGGCTTTACCACAAGAAATGAAGTACCTTTTGAAACATGTAACGCAAGTTTTATTGTATATATATATATATATATATATATATATATAAACACCTTAAAACCTAGATTTACCTTGAACTTGTACTGACTCATCAGGTACCTTTCCGCTGAGTGAAGACGTTCTAAGGAAATAGTTTGCCATTTGTTTTTCAGCCTACTCCATAGCTCAGTCCTCTAAGCCCTGTGATTAGTCTGGTTGGTCTTTGTTGCACTCTCTCCTTGTCCACAGTGTCCCTTTGGTGCTGTGCTGACCAGACTTGGACCCAGTCCTGTAAGTGTGGTCTCACCACTGCATTATACAACCTCCTCATATTCTCCTTGGATTTGTACTCTACATGGTGTACAGAATCCTCCATTGAAGGACCCTGATCTTTGAGGGAGCGGTGGCTTGGGCAGTGTCATCCACACCCAGCCTCCCTCGCTGAAGGTCTTTTCATCAGCGCTGTTAGAGACAGACTAGATCAGGTCCCAAACCTCAGCACATGTCCAGGTTCATCACAGTATTGATCCACTGCGGGGGAGACTAGCAGGTTAGAGAAAGTGGCTCAGTGTCAGGGAACTGGTTATCTGAAAACAACTTCTTCAGCCTCTCCAAGCACTCCTCCAGCAGTGCAGCTCCAAACTGTGATAAAACCAGGTTAATAAAACGAGCAGATCGGACTCCCAGAACAGAGGCCAGGGATTCTGCACTTCTCCAGGGACACACATTCCAATCCAATCCATTCCACACCTTACTGACCCCCTTGCTGACCAGTGAAGAGGGGAAACAAGCTGATTCTAAAGTGGCACATTGTAAAACAGAATTGCGATGGACTTTTCACTATGCTCTCACCTTCAGTGGGTTTAAAACTAAGGTATGCAAGAGCTGGAGGTGTGCAGCTTTTCTAGCTGACGAGAAGTGATGGATTGAGAGTATATAGTGTGGGGTGGGGAGTGTTGAGGAGGGGGTGCTGTTAATGAGAAGTGATGGATTGAGAGTATACAGTGTGGGGTGGTGAGTGTTGAGGAGGGGGTGCTGTTAATGAGAAGTGATGGATTGAGAGTATACAGTGTGGGGTGGGGAGTGTTGAGGAGGGGGTACTGGAGATGAACTGTGCTGGAGCTGGGAGCTGTAAGTTGTGAGCTGTGTGCTGTGCTGTGTGAGAAGCTGAGAAACCAGATTGCAACTCAAGTTGTGGACTTGGAGGATTGGAGCTGTGTGAGATCACTAGGAGCAGTAGTTGAGGATCAGTGGGTTTCCTACCTGGGAGCAGTGTGTTCATGAGCAGTTAGATATACACCCCTTCCCTTTAGATCTCTCTCCCTCTCTCTTTCTCAAGCACTTAGCCTGGGTAGACTGGCTGCACGGGGCTTTCATGTGTTTTAAATGGGATGTTTTAGTCTTTTAGGAGCTGTTAGCTTGACTAACCACCTGGAATTGTCTGCTAGCTTGATCCCAGAGTCGAGAAGCGACTGAAATCATTTGACCCTGAGCTCGCGCTCTGAAGACAACAGCCTCATGGGCTTGTGCCAGCTGGGCATGCTGAAGATGTGAAAAACCTGCTTTTATTCTATCCACAATATTGTACTGTCTCCTTTCATTCAGTTTGTAACTTTGTTATCTTTTTGGTGTTTGTCTATCCAGAGAGGACATTTCAGTTCTTCTATACTTCACACCCTCAGCTTCTGGGAGGATTCAGGTCTGTACCTGTAGTGTTCTTTGAGCAGCTTCACAATAGTATTACCCTGCTATCATTGGCTCCTTCAACTGGCAGGCAAACCTTTGAAAGATACAATAGGCTGAATTACTGTTTTTTTCTTCTTACACCAGACCCAGTAGTCACTGGACAAAGACCTGTATGAAATAGGCTGGTCTGCTGGTATTGTTTAGTTAAAGCAACACTGTGTGGTTATTGTTATAGTAGAATATATTTTATGTGTGTTTAACATTTTCTCCAAAGCTTTTCTGTGCACGTCACGTTTCCAGAGAGCAGCTGCTGTTGACAGACCACTTAGTTTATGTTAATTTCAGAAGTAGGTGCAGAACAAATCATTTATTGAAAATTAAAAACTTTACAAAACATTTAAAGAAAAGTACAGAAACATAAAAAATGGTTATTAAAATGGTGCTTATTTACATTTGTGTTTTGGGTTTAATTTAAAACCTGATTATATATAGATTGACCTTAAACAGTGCTTTGAATAACAATAAACAATAAATTAATAAACAATAAACTAAATTTCAGACCTATGTAGCCAATGGAAGTGCAATATAGGAAGACATTGTGGAATTATTTAGTGATCTACAAACAACTTAAGAGATACTTATCAGTACTTGCTGTGGGAATTCTAGCACTGTGCAGAGATGCCAACTAAGTCTGCCACTTGGTTCTATTTATGTGTTTGTAATCAATAAATACTCAGGACATATTGAACATGTTATGCTGAAACAGCTGTACACTTGTGAGTGTTTACAATTACAAAAACACTAACCTGAAAGAGATTAAACTGTAAAAATGAGGCTGCCTCGGCTCCAAGTGTAAAAACAAATAATTCACCTTGTTTCACTCTGCAGGTGGCGCCGTTTTACCCCCTAACTTTCATCCAAAGTTTTGTCAGATTGAAAATTCCCTTCACCCGAGGAGTGGAGAGGACAGACAGGGAGTTTAATACAAAGGTTTTCTTACAGCACAAAACTGTCTAGTTCAGCTGGCAGATTGTTACAGGGGAACCAAAATAAATATAAACCCCAGGATAGAGCGGCTCAGTGAATGTGGTTTGGAATCTGTGCAGGAGGGTCATTGTGTCTGAGACGCCATAAAATGACAGTGTGCCAGCATTAAAGTTCAGATACACTCCTATTCTCGGGGAGCGTGGGGCAGTTATTGCAGTTTCATTGTTATTGTGCCGGGCAGTGTAACTGGAACCGGAGCAGAACAAACTCCAGGACTTGTCATTGTATCCAAGGACACAGGAAAGGTCCACTCCTTTCCTGCTGATTCCTTTATATGCAACTCCTATATAAGCCCCTCCCCCACTCCACTCAATCTCCCAGTAACTGTGAGTCCCAGACAAACCCTCTCTGCAAAGCACCTGGAGATAGTAATCAAATCTCTCTGGGTGATCAGAACATCTCTGGGTCTCTCCCCATGTCGCCTTTCTGTTCCCTTCAGACAGACAGAGCTCTCTATGCGCTGTGTTGGGGTCCAGTGTGAGCTGACAGGAATCTGATTGAAGAGAAGAGGACGGGTAGAGGAGAGAGGGTTAGAAAAGTCAAATCACTGAGAAAATCTCCATAGAACCAACCAAAAGTTAGACTTATAAATACATATTACAACAGGTTCTTTTTATAATGGCTGTTTCTGGCATAAGGCTACAACTTGAAAACAGAAGAGGCATTGAAGTACAAAGGTACAGAAGGGAGTAATAGGATTGTTTGTATATTTTGGATGAGTTTGCAGCTGGTAATCAATGCACAAAGTAATGATGCTATTCATTGTAAAATATTATACACTGCCCACCAACTAGTATTGTTTCAGATGAATACATGCAGAATGACTGGGGTGGGGTATTTGTTTCCATTTTCAACACTCAGACCCCTTGCTTAGTAAATATCTTGAATAGAATATCATCCACTAAAATCCCTCCACTGTCCTCCCTTTTCCCTGCTCCCTCCTCTATGTTCCCTCCTCCATTCTCCCTGCTGCCTCATTCCTCCTCCATGCTCCCTTCTCCCTGCTCCCTCCTCCATGCTTCTTCTTTTATGTTAACTACTCCCTCCTCCATGCTTCCTGCTCCCTCATCCATTCTCCCTTTTCTCTGCTTTCTCCTCAATCCTCCCTCTTCTATTCTCCCTCCTCCCTCTTCCCATTTTCCTGCTCCCTCCTCACTCCTCCATGCTCCCTTGTCCATAGTCCCTCATCCATGCTCTCTCCTCTATGCTCTTCCTTCCTGCTTCCTCCTCCATACTCTCTGCTCTCTCCTCCATCCTCCCTCCTCTATGCTCCCTCCACTCTACTTCTTCCTTCATGCTCCCTCCTCCCTGCTCACTCCTATATGCTCCCTCCTACCTTCTCCCTCCTCCCTGGTTCATGATATCTCCTCCATTCTCCCTCCTCCCTCCCCCCTCCTCCCTCCTATTTTATAGACAAATATATTTAGACTGTGATGTTTAAGGTTGATAATCAACCTTACTGTATTTATTTCTGAATTTGGAGAAGTTCTCTCTTTTTATTTTTCTGTCTTCAAAAAACTGCTGCTGCTTTTAATTAAGCCCTCTTGCTGTTTGATTCTTTTGTTCATTATAATTCCTCGATCTTATCAAACTTCTTGAATCGGAACCAATCAAATGTAACTCTGCATACAATTACAGTTCACTTAATGTTCCTACTAGGTATGTGTTATATTTTACCCACTCAGACCCCTTGCTTACTAAATATCTTCAATAGAGTATTGTCCACTCTTCAAATATCTGTCTAATATAATGAGCTATCCATCCCACAAGTGCAGTGATACTACAATATACATTTACTACCAGCACAGGATGACTGGGAAGGATAGCTGTTCATTTTACCCCACAACTGCTTTTACATGCATTGTACATGTATTAAAAGATGGGATGATTTTCTATTCAGGGATACCAAGATATTTAGGGAGAGAAAGGTCTGAGTGGAAAAACAGACAACAAATGCCCCTCTCCCAGTCATTCTGCATGTATTCATCTGAAACAATTTGTTGTCTGTTGGAGAGGAGTGTAGATTAATGGTTTACAATTACTAATAAATAATAATAATTGCTGCCCTCAAGCTCCACCCCTCCCTGTTCTGTAGTGTTAGCTCTTCTCACAATGGAGTGACACGTCTTTCAATTAAATGTTTCAGTGAAAACAGACTTACATTTTAAAAACTCAGCTCTGTTCCTTGGCTCTGGAGCCTGCAGACTGTAAACTGCAACTTCATTCACTTGGTCGAAAAAAAGAGAGAGAAATAGAATTGAAACATGTGTTGTTTAATGTGTGAATCCCTCTCTCTCTGTTTAAATGCTATTGTGTTGTTTTCTCATGTAATGCACTAGAAGCTTAAGGAGGCTGTGTGATCCAGTGGTTAAAGAAAAGGGCTTGTAACCAGAAGGTCACCGGTTCAAATCCCCCCCAGCGACTGACTCACTGTGTGACCTTAGCAAGTCACTTAATCTCCTTGTGCTCCGTCTTTTGGGTGAGACGTAGTTGTAAGTGACTCTGCAGCTGATGCATAGTTCACACACCCTAGTCTCTGTAAGTCACCTTGGATAAAGGTGTCTGCTAAATAAACAAATAATAAGAAACTCCCTTCCTGCTCTCATCACTTGGGATGTCACTGTAAATGAGCAGGGGCGTTTCAACCTGGGGAAATCATTTGAAATAAAACATCTGCAATATTCATATAGCCAACAATCTGCAAGAGGTCTTTATTAATGTCTTGCAAGTCCTGTCCCTCCTCAAGCCATGGTCTGTTTGAGAAATCTCTACCAAAGGAATCTATTTCACACCAACCTGTTGTGGTTATTTTGACTAATTCCCCCTTGCAGAAGTTCTCAATATGGTCTTTAAGTACAGATACAGCTTTCCTCACAGCCCCAAAAGAGATGTCTGTATTGACAGTAACGCTGGGTAAGTCTCCAGCTTCAGGAGGGGCACAGAGAGACTGGAAATTCTACAACAGGAAAGTGGAGAAAAGGAGTTTTCAGTGAAACAGAATGGGGTCCAAAACATTCCTGGGGAAAAGCAAGGATTCATTCAATTGGAGAGGTCTGTCTGAAACCGTCCCAGTTATGGACTTGAGATTTTCTAACAAGCAGTGATGTTACCTGTAGAAAATGGATGTGATCCTCTGTCTCTGAAAGCTGTTTCAGCTCAGCGTTTCTCCTCCTTAGCTCAGCAATCTCCTGCTCCAGTTTCTTCATGCGTCCTTCAGCCTCATTCACTGCAGCCTTCTCGTTAGCTCCAATCAGCTCAGTAACCTCATTGTGGATCTTCTCAATGGATCGGATCAGCTCAGTAAAGATCGTCTCACTTTCCTTTATTTCCCTCTGTGCAGATCTCTGAGTGAAATAACACAGTACGGGAGACATCCTTACAACTCATATCAGAAACACATAGCGATATTCTGTAGACTTCGGCAGATTTGCGCAAGTCCATTGATCAGTTTAGAAATCTGTTCTAATGGATGTGTAAATGGATAACAAGTGACAGGATTCAATCTTTTAATATTTCAAAATACAGTTTGTTCCATTTATTTTTCTTAATAATAATAATAATAATAATAATAATAATAATAATAATAATAATAATAATAACCCCCTCTTGTTAATACCCACTTTCAGTGACTTCACAGCCTGTTTCAGCTCATCCACGTCTTTCAGTCTCTCCTGGATTCTCTGTTGTATTTGTGTCTGTGTCTCTCCCAGCTTCTTCTGTGTAGAAACACAGTGACACAGTAACATTTCTCAATACAGACTATTTCAGAGCAAGCTGTGTTATTCACACCGCTCCCATTAATATGGAATTAGATTAACGATACAGACATTATGCAAACAGATACCCTACATGTCAATATCTAAAGGTATGCTATGTAAACTGTCAGAATAATTCTTAATTAAATGGAATGTAGCAAATTACATGATCTTTTTTTCACTGTCTCTTCATCTCCTTGTGATGTTTTCAGTGATTCGGAGCGGTCTTATTGCGATACTCAATTCTTATTCTAATGAGTCTATGTTATGGGGCCTTAACCTGAGTTCAGAAGCTGATCTTCAGTCTCGTTGCCAGTTATAGACATCTGCAGACAGGCTAGATCAGTCAACATGCCTGCATTGTGGCAAAAGCCAGCGCCATCTAGTGCACAGCTGCCAGCAATACAACAGGACACTTGACTTACAGCACCTGTCCACTAGATGGCACTGGCTCTTACTACTTGTGGTAAGGTTAGCATCAAGGCCCAGGTGTTATCGGCAGGGAGAGTGACTCAGACACAGAATTGCCTGTGTGGCATCAATTACCTATCTGGGAAATAGCCACACCTGTGATTGCTTGCAGGGACAGGTTTAACCCTGTCCCTGCTAACCTTACATTCTCCCACACACTCTTTACAAGGACAGGGCTGCTGCTCTGTCACACTGCTAACTGAGAACTGTTGCTGATCCAGCGTGTGTCACATTACATAAGCTTATGACAGGCACCTAGACAACTGAAGCTGCTTTCTCTAATGTAGATTGCATTTCATATGTATTTTGGGCACATGCTTTTGTTTATTTGTTTAAATCAGATACCAGGCTTTGTTTGTTACACAATTTAACTATGGTATGTTATATAAGATATGATATATGACAATAAAACATATTCAAACATGATATATAAGTTACACAATAAATAGTAAAATAACCGTATCAAAATAGTGAAAATGAAAAGCAATTGAACCGAATAAAAAGAAAACCCAAATAAACCAGAAACTACAAATATAAACCTAATCCATAATAATTTAGGCTGAGAAAGTAAAATAGGTCTCAATACAATATTCAATTCAATGCATTAATTGGTCTCAAAATGATAAAACTAGCTAACATTTTATAAATAGACACACTAAATATCCTGTGAATTCTTATCTTCTAGAATAGCTACAAGGAAATGTTTCAAACCCTTACCTGTTTCACACTCCTTTCTGTCTCAGCTGAGACTGTATCATGGCTCTTGTGTTCCTTGTCTGCACACAGCCAGCAAATACACATCTGATCGGTTCTACAAAAGACCTCAAAAACCTTCTGGTGTTCAGCACAAAGCTTCTGCTCCAGATTTTCAATAGCGTTGACCAGTTTGTGCCTCTTGAAAGCAACACCCTCATAGTGTGGCTTGACGTGTGTTTCACAATAAGAGGCCAGGCATGTCAAACAGGATTTCACAGCTTTAAACTTTCTCTCAGTGCAGACATCACACGGCACATCTCCAGGACCAGCGTAACATTGAGCAGGAGGAGGATTGAGCCTTCTCTTCTTGAATTCTCCAGCAATTTCAGCCAGGATGGTGTTTCTGCGCAGAACAGGCCTTCGGGTAAAGGTCTTTCTGCACTGAGGGCAGCTGTAGAAACGTCTATGTTCAGTCCGATCCCAGCAGTTCTTAATACACCCCATACAGTAACTGTGTCCACATGGAATAGCGACTGGGTCCTTCAAAATCTCCAGACACACTGCACACAACAACTGCTGCTCTGCTACCAGAATATTTGCTTCTGCCATTTCTGCTGTAGTGAGGCAGAGAGACTGACGATTTCACTACAAACGAAACTTCACTGTGCTGTGATTTCCTGGAATTGTGTAAAACTCCAAGAGGTGGGGTTTTGGACTGAGGCCAGGTTTAAACAAGCAGGAGGTGCAGAATCTGCTGAATGAGTGTGGGAGTGGCAGAGAGCAGAGAGTTGAGAGTGGGACTGTCACAGTAACCCTTTAACAACTATCCCTCCCCCCCCCCCCCCCCATCATGACACCCCTCATTTAACAATGAAAGATTGATTCAGGACAGCATATTATATGATATTGTAAATCCAAGCAAATATTTACAATATTAAGATTAGGAATTAAACAGCAGGGCTGATGAGTCTAACTTTGTGTTTCTGTCTAAAATCTATAATATGTAAACTTAGAAAGTTCTGTTACACTGACCGTATTTTTTTTTTACAACGGTTTGAACAGCATCTCTTTACTTGTCGTTACTGTATAACTTCTGTCAATAACTTCTGTCACAGTTTCTGTATAACTTCTGTCATAGGGCAGCAGTGTGGAGTAGTGGTGAGGGCTCTGGACTCTTGGCCGGAGGGTTGTGGTTTCAATCCCCAGTGGGGGACACTGCGGTTGTACTCTTGAGCAAGGTACTTTACCTAGATTGCTCCAGTAAAAACCCAACTGGATAAATGGGTAATTGTATGTAAAAATAATGTGATATCTGTATACTTTGATATCTTGTATCAATTGTAAGTTGCCCTGGATAAGGGCGTCTGCTAAGAAATAAATAATAATAATAATAACAAGTATAGCGTGTTGGATTTTTAAAGGCAGCAATAACCAGGGGTGTAGCTAGGAATGCATTTTTACCAAGGCAAAAATCTAATTTGTCTAAAAAAAACCCTCCATATCATATATATATATATATATATACACACAGTGCCTATAGAAAGTCTACACCCCCTTGAACTTTTTTCACATTTTGTTGTGTCAGTGCCTCAGAGTTTCATGCATTTAAATGAGGATTTTTTCCACTTATCAACACACCATACTCCACACTGTTAAGGCGAAAAAAGGTTTTACTGAGAAAAAAAATTATATTTTAAAAATACAAAACTGAAAGATCATAATTGGATAAGTCTCCACCCCCCCTGAGTTAATACTTGGTGAAATCACCTTTGGCAGCAATTACAGCTGTGAGTCTGTTGGGATAGGTCTCTACCAACTTTGCACACCTAGATTTGGCAATATTTGATCATTCTTCTTTACAAAACTGTTCAAACTCTGTCAAGTTCCTTGGGGAGCGTTGATGGACAGCAATCTTCAAGTCAAGCCACAAATTTTCAATTGGATTTAGGTCGGGGCTCTGACTAGGCCACTCAATGACATTTACCTTTTTGTTCCTTAGCCACTCCAGTGTAGCTTTGGCTGTGTGCTTTGGGTCGTTGTCATGCTGAAAGGTGAACTTCTGTCCCAGTTTCAGCTTTCTTGCAGAGGGCAGCAGGTTTTCCTAAAGGACTTCTCTGTACTTTGCTCCATTCATTTTCCCTTCTATCCTGACAAGTGCTCCAGTCCCTGCTGATGAGAAACATCCTCATAACATGATGCTGCCACCACCATGCTTTACAGTAGGGATGGTGTTCTTTGGGTGATGCTCTGTGTTGGGTTTGCACCAAACATAACGCTTTGCATTTTGGCCAAAAAATTCAATTTTAGTTTTGTCAGACCACAAAACATTTTGCCACATGGCTACAGAATCTCCAGTGTTTTTTTTTTGCATACTTCAAACGGGATTCAAGGTGAGCTTTCTTGAGTAATGGCTTCCTTCTTGCCACCCTACCATACAGGCCAGATTTTTTGGAGTTCTTGGGATATTGTTGTCACATGCAAACTTTGACCAGTCTTGGCCATAAAAGCCTGTAGCTCTTGCAAAGTTGCCATTGGCCTCTTGGTAGCCTCTCTGATCAGTCTCCTTCTTGCTCGGTCATCCAGTTTGGAGGGACGGCCTGATCTAGGCAGGGTCTTGGTGGTGCCATACACCTTCCACTTCTTAATAATCGTCTTGACCGTGCTCCAAGGGATATTCAAGACTTTATTTTTTTGATACCCATCCCCTGATCTGTGCCTTTCAACAACTTTGTCTCAGAGTTCTTTTGAAAGTGCCTTGGTGCTCATGGTTGAGTCTTTGCTTTGAAATGCACTACCCAACAGAGGGAACCTACAGGAACTGCTGAATTTATCCTGAAATCATGTGAATCACTACAATTTAACACAGGTGGAGGCCACTTAACTTGGTGTGTGATATTGAAGGCAATTGGTTACACCTGAGCTAATTTAGGATTGCTATTACAAGGGGGTGGACACTTATCCAACCAAACTATTTCAGTTTTTATTTTTAATTAATGTTAATTAATTAACTACAGACTTCTAGAATATTTTTGTTCACTTGGAAGTTGTGGGGCAGGATGTGTAGATAAATGAAAAAAAAACTATTTGAATGCATTTTAATTCCAGGCTATAAGGCAACAAAAGGTGAGCATTTTGAAAGGGTGTAGACTTTCTATAGGCACTGTATATATCTGTTATGAAGGTGAAAGTTATCATCTTATAAAGTCTAATGACTATTAATGCAAACTGCAAAGTAATATATGTCGCTAACTGTTTAGCCAGCGATCCACCTTGGATGATGTTTGAAATTTCATGACCCATATTATTTAAAACAAATTGGCTCCCAGCAAAACCACACCAACCTAAAATGACCATTTTCACACTGTAGAAATATGTGATATTAAAAGGGCAGGAAGAATAGAAGTTATAAATATGAATCAGTAGATGTGTTTATACCTTCACTGAGAGACATGCGTTTGATTCACTGCTACTGAAGTTAATGCTGAGACCAATGACACTGAAGTTAATGCTGAGACCGGTGACACTGATGCTACAAATGTCAGGACTGTCCAGTCCCTGACCACATTCCATGACTCACCTCTTCAGAAAGTATCTGTAGAACTCCTCTGTTTTTCCCCTTGGACACTTATCACCATTCCTTAAATGCACTTTACTTGTTCTTATCTTGTTCTCAGCTTTGTGCTGAACACCTAAATATTTTTGAGGTCTTTTGTAGAACCGATCAGACGTGTATTTGCTGGCTGTGTGCAGACAAGGAACACAAGACCCATGATACAGTCCCAGCTGAGACAGAAAGGACTGGGAAACAGGTAAGGGTTTGAACCATTTCCTTGTAGCTGTCCTAGATGATAAGGATTCACCAGGATATTTAGTGTGTCTATTTATAAAATGTTAGCTAGTTTTACATTAGATCAATTAGTGCATTGAATTGAATACTGTACTGAAACCTATTTTAATTTCTCAGCCTAATTTATTATGGATTGGGTTTATATTTGTAGTTTCTGGTTGATTTGGGGTTTCTTTTTATTCGGTTCAATTGCTTTTCATTTTCACTATTTTGATACGGTTATATTACTATTTATTGTGTAACTTATATATCATGTTTGAATATGTTTTATTATCATATATCATATCTTACATATCATACCATAGTTAAATTGTGTAACAAACAAAGCCTGGTTCCTGATTTAAACAAATAAGCAAAATATCTTGGTATCCTTGAATAGATAATCATCCCATCTTTTAATACATGTACAATACATGTAAAATCAGATTTGTGGTAAAATGAACAGCTATCCCTGATTATTATTATTATTATTATTATTATTATTATTATTATTATTATTATTATTATTATTATTATTATTATTTATTTCTTAGCAGACACCCTTACCCAGGATGACTTACAATTGTTACAAAGTATCACAGTACAAAGTACTGCATTATAAAATATCACATCACAAGTTATCGCTTCATAAAATATCACATTACAGAATATCATAATACAGGTAAGAGCAGTTCTGAAAGTACAATAAGATCAAATTCAGGTAACAACAACATAAAGAATACAGTTTGACTAAGAGCAGTTAAAACTTCTAGTAAATATTTACTTATATTAGTAAAGTCCAGTAAGAACACGTAATATAAATGGATAAGAATTATTTAAAATAAGAGCAATTATAAAGGTCACCCTACGCTATTAGTAAATATATATTACAGTATCACTGCACTTGTGTGATGGATTTCTCATTAAAATATTAGACAGATATTTGAAGAGTGGACGATATTCTATTCAAGATATTTAGTAAGCAAGGGGTCTGAGTGGGGGAAAAAAGACAGCAAATGCCCCAAACTCAGTGAATCTGCAATTATTCATCAGTCCCAATACTTGTTGCAGGGGAGAGTATAATATTTTACAATGATTAGCATCATTACTTTGTGCATTGATTGCCAGCTGTAAAATGAATTCACACAAACTCACCCAAAATAATACAAATAATCCCTTCTGTACCTTTGTACCTCAATGCCTCTTCTGTTTTCAAGTTGTAGCCTCATGTCAGAAACAGCCATTATAGCTGTTATATGTATTTATCAGTCTTTTTGTTGGTTCCGTACCATTCAAACCTAGTGGAGATTTTCTCAGTGATTTGACTTTTCTAACCATCTCTCCTGTATCCATCCTCTTCTCTTGAATCAGATTCCTGTCAGCTCACACTGGACCCCAACACAGCATATAGAAAGCTCTGTCTGTCTGAAGGGAACAGAAAGGTGACACGGAGGGGAGAGACCCAGAGATATCCAGGTGATCACCCAGAAAGATTTGACGTGTATGCCCAAGTGCTTTGCAGAGGGGGTTTGTCTGGGATTCACTGTTACTGGGAGATTGAGTGCAGTGGGGGAGGGTCTTACATAGGAGTCACATATAAAAGAATCAGCAGGAAAGGAGGGGATCATTCCTGTATACTTGGATTCAATAACAAGTCCTGGAGTTTGTTCTGCTCTGATTCCAATTACACTGCCCAGCACAATAACAATGAAACAGCAATAACTGCCCCCCACTCCCGTAGAATAAGAGTGTATCTGGACTTTAATGCCGGCACTCTGTCATTTTATGGCGTCTCTGACACAATGACCCTCCTGCACAGATTCCACTGTAAAAATCTGCCAGCTGAACTAGACAGTTTTGTGTTGTAAGAAAACCATTGTATTGAACTTTGTTTTTAGCAACAAATGGGTTTCATGTGAAACATGTTGATTGTCCCTATATGTGAGGCAAAGTATTACTGTTGATTAGAAAGAAGTACATATCAGCCTAATAACAAGGAATAATACATTCCCTTGGCAGCCCGCAGGTTAGCAAATCCAGCTTATTAATATTCCAATGTGCATGGGCAAGCGCCTTGTCATTTTTCATGGCTGTGACCCTGTATATATACAGCTGTAGTCAAAAGTTTACATACTTTAGTTTACAAAACTATTGCTTCAAAAGATTTTTCCTATAATTATTTGTTTTTGAGAAATTTCTAGAAATGATAAATTTCCATTGGGATATGTAAACTTTTGATGACAACTGTGTATATATACAATAGTTTTAAAGTGTTAATGATATTTCTAAGCAAAATACTAAGTTGTATGATACCTGGCCTTTAGTGTTTACATCACTGTTGCTAAACATTGTAACAATAACACGCATCAATATCTGTGGATATGACATGCATTGCATTATGGGTAGAGTATTACTTTGGGCTCCAAACGGAGCTCTTTCTAAAAGGCACAGTCTGGTAACAAGGCGTTATTGAAATGAGAATGTGATCTCAAGGGTTTCACTTGAGTAAAGAAAATGAACAATTGATTGATTCATATTTCAGCTGAATGTTTAGTAATTACCAGGGATCCTAGTTTAAAAAATAAACGAAATTCTCAAAAATTAAAAAAAAAAAAATTATTCTTCAATAAAAAAAAGCTAAAATTGAGTCTTCATCCACAAACAGTGCTACTGAATAACAGTTAACACAGGAAGTGTTTATTGGTACACTTTATTATTACATATGTGGTTAAATATAGTCAGATGTTTTCGCCAGAACTGTATTTCATTTCTTTTTTAAGAATTGTTATGTTTTATATATATATATATATTTAAAAAATAGCATCCAGTAGTCAGTGCTGTAACAATTTTAAAAAAGTGAACTTAAGCTTTATTGTGTGTGTGTGTTTTCTTCTACTTTTTCTTCTTCGATTTCCATTAAATATGGCAAACATGTTTGTTCTGGTTGTTTTCCAGATTTTAGTAATGTGATCTAATAAAAAAATGAATTTAACTAACTGTGACATTTTCTTATTTATTAATACTAAAAATAGGAGGAGTGGCAAACACTGTTGCAGCAGCAAAAGTCATTCAAAATGATCTAGACAGCATTCAGAACTGGGCAGGCACACGGCAAATGACATTTAATAGAGAAAAGTGTAAGGTACTGCATGCAGGCAATAAAAATGTGCATTATAAATAGCATATGGGAGATACTGAAATTGAAGAAGGAATCTATGAAAAAGACCTAGGAGTTTATGATGACTCAGAAATGTTTTCATCTAGACAATGTGGGGAAGCTATAAAAAAGGCCAACAAGATGCTTGGATATATTGTGAAAAGTGTTGAATTTAAATCAAGGGAAGTAATATTAAAACTTTACAATGCATTAGTAAGACCTCATCTAGAATATTGTGATCACTTCTTGTCACCTCGTTACAAAAAGGATATTGCTGCTCTAGGAAGAGTGCAAAGAAGAGCAACCAGAAATATCCCGGGTTTAAAAGGCATGTTGTATGCAGACAGGCTAAAATAATTGAATCTATTCAGTCTTGAACTCAGAAGACTACGCGGCGATCTGATTCAAGCATTTAAAATTCTAAAAGGTATTGACAATGTCGACCCAGGGGATTTTTTCAAACTGAAAAAATAAACAGGGACCACGGGTCACAAATGGAGATTAGATAAAGAGGCATTCAGAACAGAAAATAGGAAGCACTTTTTTTACACAGAGAATTGTGAGGGTCTGGAACCAACTCCCCAGTAATGTTGTTGAAGCTGACACCCTGGGATCCTTCAAGAAGCAGCTTGATGAGATTCTGGGATCAATAAGCTACTAACAACTAAACGAGCAAGATGGGCCGAATGGCCTCCTCTCGTTTGTAAACTTTCTTATGTTCTTATGTTTTTAAATGTAAAGGTCAATTACTACCCCCACCCCCTCATTTAACATATATTGATAATATAACTGGGATAGTAAGGTATGTTACACAGCAGAGTCTGCAGGACTTGTGTTAATATAGAGCTGACTTATTCATCCAGTCAGTAAACAAGACAAATATGAAACTGTTTTCTTATTCTTCTAAAATAAATGAAACAATAAATACATAGATTTCTAAAACCAAATCCATGTTAACTAACATATTCACGTTGCTAATGATTAGCCTGTGTAATAAATAATCCATTCCTTACTCAAGTTTGCGTTTTATTGTCTTATCAATATTGAACAATCCATTTCCTACAAATTGAGAAAAAAAACTCTGATGTTTTATTATGTTAAACGGTGACCCTGAAGTCAGCCTATAGATTACTAAAAATATGAATTAAACTAAACAACTCAAATATCAACAGAAACGTATTTGTTAATAATTAATTAGACTGTAATGTGGTGGTTTGGTTCTGGGGTCTGATGGAGTCGCTTCACTGTTCTGGTCAACGACATGTATGCCTACAGTTATACCTGCTTCTAAAATGCGGTCTCATATACAGTCTATGCAGGCGGCTCATGAAAAATACATATTGATTGGTCAAATGAGTTCCTCCTTTGCATGTGCTGAAAAAAGCTTGGACTGTTTTTTCTACTTTTCTTTTTGGGAAAAATACCAACCGTGGCCGCTAATTGGCACTAAATTCCACAATTTCAGAATAAAGAAAAGCTGAACCACCAAGTGTAAGAAAAAAAAACAAGTATTAACTAAGTGTTGTTTTTTTCCAGATTTAACTTTTTAAAAAAATCAGTTTTAGCTTAATACATACATTTTAACAAGACATATTTAAACATTTTGAAATGTGTACTTTCAGATATTATTTAAAATTGTTGAAAACACGTATTAAAATGACAATTAAATCCGAAAAAAAAATGCTTCAGTGTTTAATTTAATTTTTTTACACTTGGCAAGTCAACATTTAAAGCTGACACGTTAAATCTGGGAATCTAACAAATAATTCTGTGAAGAAATACATGGAACATAAATCCTTATTTCACACTTGGCATCAACATTTAGCGAACAGATAAATCCGAATATGATACCTCCAACATTGAGACATTGTCGCCCCCCTGCTGTCAGAAACGAAGAACTGCAGTTTAAACTTCTCAAACAAGGATTGTTGGATATCGGCTTCCCTTTGATCAAGGTGTTTCTTAGAGCATTTTACAGCACTGAGGAATCCCCCTGCATTGCTCTTCAGATCAGTAACGACCCTGATAGCTCTAATGTTACCAGTCATAAACGCTGTGATAATAAGGACCTGTGTATCCTAACCATTTCAAATATAATATATAACACGTGATATGTGACAGGAGGGGGTTGCATGGTAAGATGTGTTGGATTTGAATTCTACTTTTTACACTAAACCTTCACATATATTAGATTTATTTTACTGTCAAAATGAACAGAAATAAATACAATCGAAGAAAGTACATCGTCTTATTGAATTCAAAAGTGACATTTTACAGAATTTCACTCAACACAAGTGATGTTGCTTAATTCAGGAGCGACTGTAAAATAATCAGAAGCATTGGTAATAATTAAGAGCCACACTCAGAACTGCAAACTGGTTTCTTCTCCATTTTAAAACGCTCTGACGTCCGTCAGCTAGGCTTTCATCAGAGAGCAATGCCTGCAGACAAACCCAGGATTCCTCTCCAGTATAATGCAATATTACACAGTGACAGAGTGACAGTGAGCTGCTTCAATTCCAATCAAAGGGAATCATGTTAAATATCTGCTGGACAGCTGCTCCAATGCATTGCTATTATTGAAGAGTGAAGAACGAACTGTTACAGAGGAGCCTAAAAACCCTTCAAGAAACAACATATAAACAGACAGACGAGCACATCAGTGTCAAAACAGACACCTTGGGGCTGAATCACCTGCCATACCACTGTCAGGAGGGTGTAGGACCCCCCTGGGACTGATAAACCTGCCATACCACTGTCAGTAGGGTATAGGACCCCCCTGGGACTGAATCACCTGCCATACCACTGTCAGTAGGGTGTAGGGCCCCCAGGCCAGCCAGATGACAGTGATTGGTCCTGGCAGATTGAGAGTCTGCAAGGTATTTAAATTGTTCTGGAGGGATGCGTGATCATCCCTCGGTGATTCCCATCAGCCACTAATTCCTTCATAAGAATATAAGAACATAAGAAAGTTTCCAAACGAGAGGAGGCCCCATTCAGCCCATCTTGCTCGTTTGGTTGTTAGTAGCTTATTGATCCCAGAATCTCATCAAGCAGCTTCTTTAAGGATCCCAGGGTGTCAGCTTCAACATCATTACTGGGGAGTTGGTTCCAGACCCTCACAATTCTCTGTGTAAAAAAGTGCCTCATTTTTTCTGTTCTGAATGCCCCTTTTGTGACACCTGGTCCTTGTTTCTTTTTTCAGGTCAAAAAAGTCAAAGAAGTCCCCTGGGTCGACATTGTCTATACCTTTTAGGATTTTGAATGCTTGAATCCGATCACTCTTTGTTCAAGACTGAATAGATTCAAATCTTTTAACCTGTCTGCATACAACATGCCTTTTAAACCTGGGATAATTCTGGTTGCTCTTCTTTGCACTCTTTCTAGAGCAACAATATCCTTTTTGTAACGAGGTGACCAGAACTGAACACAATATTGGAGGTGAGGTCTTACTAATGCATTGTAAAGTTTTAACATTACTTCCCTTGATTTAAATTCAACACTTTTCAGAATATATCTGAGCATCTTGTTGGCCTTTTTTTATAGCTTCCCCACATTGTCTAGATGAAGACATTTCTGAGTCAACATAAACTCCTAGGTCTTTTTCATAGATTCCTTCTTCAATTTCAGTATCTCACATATGATATTGATAATGCACATTTTTATTGCCTGCGTGCAGTACTTTACACTTTTCTCTATTAAATGTAATTTGCCAGGAAACTTGTATGTTATTGCATTGGGGTGGAAGTCTGTTCTCCAGAATGAGCCACACATAGAGAGAGTCCTATCACTGTGGAGACTGTTGTTCCTTGTGAATGAAACATCAGGATTGTGTGCAGTCTTGGATACGGCAGTGAAGCGAGCACTTCCTACTGTCAGCCCTCTCTCAAAGTTACTGCAATAGGATCTGATGTGCTGTTCTACCATTGGAACTGAAACTGACTGGCAACAGGGAGATGCAGCTTTTATACGTCCCAGAATCCATGCCAGGGATCTGGAGAACAACTGAAGCAGTCACTGCGGCTCTGCCTGGTTCTCATATCGCAGGGGTCTAGCATCAATAAGTGCTGACAGGTCTGTGCTGTTCTGTTGTGTCTGTCATTGCTGGGAAATTGAATGCACATATTGTGATTCCAGCCCAGGATCACACTTCATGGTGAATCGAGGGTATTGACGCAACTATTCCAATGGCTGGAGTTCCATCCTTCTCATATTCCTGTACAGACTAGACACTCTAACACAGCAGTCAAACAGAAGCAATGTTTTGCTTAAATAGTTAGTAAGCACCGTGAATAAATTCTAATCAGAAACAGCAACAGAAAATCCTCATCAGGTAAGAAATGTAAAGAACATGATGACGTTTAAACCTTTAACCTCAGTGTGGTCCCCATGAGTGTTCATTAATATCTATTTATCAGGAGAGTTTTCAAAATGAACAATTGTATCTGTTCATAAAAACACAGCAGCTTGGCTGATTGAAATGAAATCTGTTTGAAATGTTTGATGAAGGGGGTCAGGAGGTGGGGTCCTATTACCTGTAACACAGAAAGGAAGGAAGTGAACGGGGAGAGGAAACCAGTGTGGGGGCTGCAGGATCAATGGGCTTCACCTGAGTCAAAGAGAGTGAAAATAAAGAAGTGTGGAAAACAAAACGAGCAACAGCAAAACAAGAAGGGACTTGAGAGAACGATGTTCTGCAGATGAGAGGGAAGACATTGTCTGAAATGAATAAAACAAATAGTGCACAGATTTGAAAAGTAGGTCCATTGATTGTAAGCTTTGTTTGAGTGTCTGTTCTGTATAAAATGGTTTTAACTCATGAAATCAGCACTGAGTATGTCAGTAACGTACACACCCTGTCTGATAACACTAGAACATGTCTAGTTATCATAATATACAGCCTCCCCTGGACTGGAGGGACCTCCCTTCACGTTCTCTTAGGGGTGTGTGAGCAGTTCAGACTCTGTGCCTCAAGCTTGCCCTGAACTGGAGGGAAGAAAGCAGTTGGTGCTCAGAGACAAGTTTGTGGTTGAGGTCTAATGGACTTTGAGATGTGGATTAATGCCCACGAAGATCGAACTTCACCAAACTCACTTCCCTTGTGATCTTCTGAGGATTCAGACCAACACAGAAGTGAAGGTCTAGTGCAGTCAAATACATACTGTAGCTATAGAAGGGTTACTGTGACAATGCATTTTTCAAACACCAGTCCCACTCACAACTCTCTCCTCTCCGCCCCTCTCACACTGATTCAGCAGTTTCTGCTCAGCCTGCTTGTCTAAAGCTGGCCTCAGTCCAAAACCCCACCTCTTAGAGCTTTACACAACTCCAGGAAATCAACACAGTGAAGTTTCTGTTGTGAAATCGTCAGTCTCTCTGTCTCACTGCAGCAAGATGGCTTCAAACTTGTGGTCAGACGATCAGTTTAGCTGTCCAGTGTGTCTGGAGATATTGAAGGACCCAGTCACTACAGCATGTGGACACAGTTACTGTATGAGGTGTATTAAGAACTGCTGGGATCAGACTGATCATACAGGTGTCTACAGCTGCCCCCAATGCAGAAAGACCTTTACCCCAAGGCCTGATCTGTGCAGAAACACCATGCTGGCTGAAGTTGTGGAGAAATTAAAGAAGACAGGACTCAGTCCTCCTCCTGCTCAAAGTTATGCTGGACCTGGAGATGTGTCGTGTGATTTCTGCACTGGGAGAAAGTTCAAAGCTGTGAAATCCTGTTTGACGTGCCTGGCCTCTTACTGTGAAACACACGTCAAGCCACACTATGAGGGGGCTGCTTTCAAGAGGCACAAGCTGATCAATGCAATTGGAAATCTGGAGCAGAAGCTTTGTGCAGAACACCAACGATTATGTGAGGTCTTCTGTAGAACCGATCAGACGTGTATTTGCTGGCTGTGTGCAGACGAGGAACACAAGAGCCATGATAAAGTCTCAGTTGAGAAAGAAAGGACTGGGAAACAGGTAAGGGTTTGAACCATTCTGTTGTAGCTATCTTAGAAGATAAGAATTCCCAGGGATATTTAATATAAACCTGATCTAATGTGAGACTGTATAACTGTTTAATAAGTTATACAGTCTCACATTAGATCAGATTTGAATTGTATATTAAGATCTATTTAAAGAGCCCTAGTTTTTTAATTGCTCTATCTAAACTATAATGTACTACAATGCATTTCAGGGTGTAACAGGGGTGTTGTTACGGGTGTGGCTATCGCTGATTGACAGGAGAGACACAGGAGGTTTTCTTTGATACAAAAAACACAAAACATTCAAAACAAAACACTGCACGAAAAACAACTATAAAATAAAAGCTGACCTTACAAGAAAGGAGGTCCCGCTCCAAGAACAGTCTCCCTGACACCTCCTCTCTAGACTTGGGTGGGATTAAAATCCCCTAAACTTGTTCGCTATTCCTTCCAGTGCTAGCGATCCTGGTTAACTCACACAGTGATCCAAGATACATTTTTCCTCTTGTGTTTTTCTCACCCTGGTTAACACACGCAGTCGTGAGGCTCCTACAGCAACACTCTCCTTCCGACAGTCTGTATCCCTGCTTGTAGAACCAAGAAACTGGCTTTTCAGACCCCTTTAAAGGCATTTGGCCACGGCTAATTGATAATCAATTAATCATTTAGCACCTGGACACATTCCACACCTGGATTTAAATATACCCTGCCACATCTAGCACAAACTTGATTATCAAATTGGTGCTGCAGCCGGAGGACGGAGCGAGCTTCACCCAGTACTGCCTCTATGATGCAGGGTGCTTTAATATATTCTAACAATGATTGCAGCACAGGGATCATAATATCTTCTTAATAAACTAATACATCACATTTTAAACAAGACTTTCATAATTGTGTTTTGATATATAGTAAACAAAACCCATGCCTTTTAAAAGTGGCACATATGCATCTATCTGCACTGGCAGAGCTGCTGTGCCCGTGCCTTTAAAAGTGACACATACACATCTATCTGCACTGGCAGAGCTGCTGTGTCTGTGCCATGCCATTCTTGCCAGTCTGCCCACAGTGAGAGGTGTGTTTTTGGGAGGCTTGCTTGTACACTTAAAACGTTTGATCTTTCAATTTATAACCACTGTTTAGCTGAGAAGAATTGTTTTTATTGATAAAGTGTTAATCTTTTTTTTTTAATTATTAAGGCTCAAAGTCAGTAGAGGATGTAACTCAAATCCAAGTAGCTGAATTTGACACATTTTCACATGATTAAAACAAATATGTTTAAATTAGTTAAAAACGAAATGTAATAATCTGTTTGGGATTTTTGTTTGTTGAAATCTACAATTTCTTCTGACCACCCTTTGCTGTCTTCCACATCGAAGTCCTTCTGGTCACGGGCACATTCTTCTGATGTTTCTGTGTGTCTATTGAACTGTAATATAGCTTTAAATCATGTGAGCAAGAACAACCCTCCATTTCTAATTGTAATCTCGTTTTAAATCTCACAAGCGTGTGCAATCCTCCAATAGAAATGCAGGAATGTGCTGCCACTCAGTTTAAAGTATTCAGAACAAATCAATGATAGATTCAAGTCAGGAAGGAGGTTCATTGCCCGACTGCATTGAGAAAGGGTTTTTGTTTTTTTGGTTTTAGGTTATTTTATTGTATTTTTTCACATGGAAAGGGGTGAAGTCAACGTGAATTGAGTAACCATGTCCAGTGTTTTTCCGGTGTTTATTGGGTATACACTGATTTCATTGTTTTGTATCAGGGCTGTTTTATCTGTGTTTATCGATTAAAACAGAAATCTGAAGCCCTAAATATACATTAAAGAGAAAGCTGCTTCAGTTACCTAGGTGCTTTACAAAACCAACTATATGTTATATCAGCCATCATTCACTGTTACTAGTATGAAACAGTACCATCTAGTGGACAGCTACTGTGGATCAAGTGTCCTTTTGTATTGCTGGCAGCTGTGCACTAGATGGTGTTGTATCTTACTACTATACACACAAAATCATACTTAAACAGACCTGTGCTGGGTGTGAAAGGATATCACTCAATCCCCCATCAGAAATGTCACTGTGTCACTGTGTTTCTACACAGAAGCAGCTGGGAGAGACACAAACAGAAATACAACAGAGAATCCAGGAGAGACTGAAAGAAGTGGAGAAGCTGAATGAGGCTGTGAAGTCACTGAAAGTGGGTATTGTCAAGAGGGTGTTAACAGATGGACTGGAACACATCTACAGAAGTTTACTGTCTATGCCTGATGTGTTTTTGATATAAATTCTAACCATGTCTCCTCTACTGTGTTCTTTCACTCAGAGATCTGCATGCATAGAAATAAAGGAAAGTGAGAAGATCTTTACTGAGCTGATCCGATCCATTGAGAAGATCCACACTGAGGTTATTGAGCTGATTGGAGCTAACGAGAAGGCTGCAGTGAATCAGGCTGAAGGACACATGAAGAAACTGGAGCAGGAGATTGCTGAGCTAAGGAGGAGAGACGCTGAGCTGAAACAGCTTTCAGAGACAGAGGATCACATCCATTTTCTACAGGTAACATCACTGCTTAGAAAATCTCAAGTCCATAACTGGGACGGTTTCAGACAGACCTCTCCAATTGAATGAATCCTTGCTTTTCCCCAGGAATGTTTTGGACCCCATTATGTTTCACTAAAAAACTCCTTTTTTCCACTTTCCTGTTGTAGAATTTCCCGTCTATCTGTGTCCCTCCTGAAGCTGGAGACTTACCCAGCATTACTCTCAATACAGACATCTCTTTTGGGGCTGTGAGGAAAGCTGTATCTGAACTTAAAGACCATATTGAGGACTTCTGCAAGGGGGAATTAGTCAAAATAACCACAACAGGTTGGTGTGAAATAGATTACTTTGGTAGAGATTTCTCAAATAGACCATGGCTTGAGGAGGGATAGGATTTGCAAGACATTAATAAAGACCTCTTGCAGATTGCTGGCTATATGAATATTGCAGATGTTTTATTTCAAATGATTTCCCCGGGTTGAAACGCCCCACCTCGTTTACAGTGATGAGAGCAGGAAGGAAGAGAGTTTCTAAAGCACTACATGAGAAAACAACACAATAACATTCAAACATAGACAGAGGGATTCAAACATTAAACAACACATTCATTCCATATAGGATGCTAACTTATAGTCCTGCACTTTCTTATCAAATATTTATAGGAATTTGAGGTCATGGTCATGTTTGTATTCCAAATCCTCTACAGTAAAGTCAGTTTTCTGTATTTTATTCAGTGAATGAAACAGCAGTTTATACCCTGGGGTCTAGGAGCCATGACAGACGTTTCAAAGGTAAGGCTTTTCTTCCAGTAAAACATTTTATCTCCAGAGACATTCTCTCTTTTTGGAAGGACCGAACACCTCAGTGAAAGAGTGGCTGGAGATGTATTAGATTAGTTCTTGTGTGAAAGATTCCTGATGAGGGTGGAGTTAGCTGGGTCCTTTGCTACACTGATAAACTGAACAGATGCACTTTGTGTTTAAAGATTAAGAGCATGGCAGATTTATGCATAGTGTTGTGTGTGTTGTGTATTAATGCACATGTTTCAATTCTATTTCTCTCTCATTTTTTCTACTCAGTAAATGAAGTTGTAGTTTGCAGTCTGCAGGCTCCAGAGCCAAGGAACAGAGCTGAGTTTTTAAAATGTAAGTCTGTTTTTACAGAAACATTTGATTGAAAGATGTGTCACTCCATTGTGAGAAGAGCTAACACTACAGAACAGAGAGGGTGGACTTGAGGGCAGCAATTATTATTATTTATTAGTAATTGTGAACCCATTAATCTACACTCCTCTCCAACAAGTATTGGTTCAGATGAATACATGCAGAATGACTTGGGGAGGGGCATTTGTTGCCTGTTTTTCCACTCAGACCTTTCTCTCCCTAAATATCTTGGTATCCCTGAATAGATTATCATCCCATCTTTTAATACATGTACAATGCATGTGAAACCAGTTGTGGGGTAAAATGAACAGCTATCCCTCCCAGTCACCCTGTGCTGGTAGTAAATGTATACTGCAGTATCACTGCGCTTGTGTGATGGATTGCTCATTATATTAGACAGATATTTGAAGAGTGGACGATATTCTATTGAAGATATTTAGTAAGCAAGGGGTCTGAGTGGATAAAATGGCAACACTGTAGGAACATTAAGTGAAGTGTAATTGTATGCAGGGTTGCATTTGATTGGTTCCAACTGAAGAAGTGCAATAAGATCGAGGAATAATAATGAACAAAACAATCAAACAGCAAGATGGTTTAATTAATAGCAGCCATTTTTTGAAGATAGAAAAAATAAAAAAAGAGAACTTATCCAAAGTCAGAAATCAATCTCAAGTAAGAATTATAGATCTTATCTATTGATTATCAATCTTAATTATCACAGTTTAAATATACTTGTCTATAATAAAAAGCAGGGAGGAGGGATCAAAGAGGAGGAATGAGGGAGGAGGGAGCAAAGAGAAGGGAACACAGAGGAGGGAGGAGGTAACATAGAGGTTGTACCGACAGACTGGAAAATTGCAAACGTAATACCGATCCACAAAAAGGGAGACAAAACCGAACCAGGTAACTACAGACCAATAAACCTGACTTTTATTATATGTAAACTTATGGAAACTATAATAATATCCCAAACTTAAAATTACCTATGTGTTAACAATATCCTGGGAGACAGTCAGCATGGTTTTAGGAAAGGGAGATCATGTCTAACTAACCTACTTGACTTTTTTGAGGATGCAACATTGAAAATGGATAATTGCAAAGCATGCGACATGGTTTATCTAGATTTCCAGAAAGCTTTTGACAAAGTCCCGCATAAAAAATTAATTCTCAAACTGAACGCAGTAGGGATTCAAGGAGATGCATGCACATGGATTAGGGAGTGGTTAACATGTAGAAAACAGAAAGTACTGATTAGAGGAGAAACCTCAAAATGGAGCGAAGTAACCAGTGGTGTACCACAGGGATCAGTATTAGGTCCTCTGCTATTCCTAATCTACATTAATGATTTAGATTCTGGTATAGTAAGCAAACTCGTTAAATTTGCAGAAGACACAAAAATAGGAGGAGTGGCAAACACTGTTGCAGCAGGAAAGGTCATTCAAAATGATCTAGACAGCATTCAGAACTGGGCAGACACATGGCAAATGACATTTAATAGAGAAAAGTGTAAAGTATTGTATGCAGGCAATAAAAATGTGCATTATAAATATCATATGAGAGATACTGAAATTGAAGAAGGGAACTATGAAAAAGACCTAGGAGTTTATGTTGACTCAGAAATGTCTTCCTCTAGACAATGTGGGGAAGTTATAAAAAAGGCCAACAAGATGCTCGGATATATTGTGAGGAGTGTTGAATTTAAATTAAGGGAAGTAATGTTAAAACTTTACAATGCATTAGTAAGACCTCACCTAGAATATTGTGTTCAGTTCAGGTCACCTCGTTACAAAAAAGATATTGCTGCTCTAGAAAGAGTGCAAAGAAGAGCAACCAGAATTATTGCGTGTTTAAAAGGCATGTCATATGCAGGCAGACTAAAATAATTAAATCTATTTAGTCTTGAACAAAGAAGACTATGCGGCGATCTGATTCAAACATTCAAAATCCTAAAAGGTATAGACAATGTCAACCCAGGGGACTTCTTTGACCTGAAAAAAGAAACAAGGACCAGGGGTCACAAATGGAGATTAGATAAAGGGGCATTCAGAACAGAAAATAGGAGGCACTTTTTTACACAGAGAATTGTGCGGGTCTGGAACCAACTCCCCAGTAATGTTGTTGAAGCTGACACCCTGGGATCCTTGAAGAAGCTGCTTGATGAGATTCTGGGATTAATAAGCTACTAACAACCAAACAAGCAAGATGGGCTGAATGGCCTCCTCTCATTTGTAAACTTTCTTATGTTCTTATGTTCTTAAAATGGAGTATACAGGGAGGAGGGAACAGGGAGGAGGGAGCATAGAAAAGGGAGCACAGAGGGAGGAAGGAACAGGGAGGAGGGAGCATAAAGGAGGGTTCATAGAGAAGGGAGAATGGATGGAGCATGGAGCAGGTTGGAGAGAGCATAGGGGAGGGAGCAGGGAGAAGGGATGATGCAGCAGGGAGCATGGAGGAGAGAGGAGGGAGCAGGGAGGGAGCAGTATAGAGGGAGAAGGGAGCAAAAAGGAAGGAGGAATCAGCAGGGAAGTGGAAAGAGTGAGCATGGAGCAGGGAGCAGGGAGGAGGGAGTATAGAGGAGGGAGCAGGGAAAGGGAGGATGCAGAAGAGAGTAGGGAGCATGGAGGAGGGACCGTAGAGGAGGGAGGAGGAAGCAGGAAGGAAAGAGCAGGAAGGAAATGAGCAGGGAGTATAGAGGAGGGAGGAGGGAGCATAGCGGCATGAGGGAGCATGGAGGAGGGAGCAGGAAGAAGGGAGCATGGAGTAGGGAGGAGGGACCATGGAGGAGGGAGCAGGGAGGTGGGAGCAGTAAGGAGGGAGCACATAGGCGGGAGGAGGGAGCATGGAGGAGGGAGCAGGGAGGAGGGAGCAGGGAGGAGGGAGTTATTTTAGGATGCAGCAGACAATGACTTGATTTTCTCAGTGATTTGACTTTTCTAACCATCTCTCCTCTACCCGTCCTCTTCTCTTCAATCAGATTCTAGTCAGCTCACACTGGACCCCAACACAGCGTATAGAGAGCTCTATCTGTCTGAAGGGAACAGAAATGTGACACGGGGGAGAGAAAACCAGCGATATCGTGATCACCCAGAGAGATTTGATTACTGGGATCAAGTGCTTTGCAGAGAGGGCTTGTCTGGGACTCGCTGTTACTGGGAGATTGAGTGCAGTCAGGGAGGGGTTTCTATAGGAGTCACATATAAAGGAATCAGCAGGAAAGGAGAGGATCTTTCCTGTCTTCTTGGATTCAATGACAAGTCCTGGAGTTTGATCTGCTCTGGTTGCAGTTACTCTGCCCGGCACAATAACAATAAAACTGCAATAACTGCCCCCCGATCCCCCAGAATAGGAGTGTATCTGGACTTTAATGCTGGCACTCTGTCATTTTATGGCATCTCTGACACAATGACACTCCTGCACAAATTCCAAACCACATTCACTGAGCCGCTCTATCCTGGGTTTTGGCTTCGTTCTTATGATTCCCCTGTAACAATCTGCCAGCTGAAGTAGACTGTTCTGTGTTTTAAGAAAACCTTTGTATTGAACTCACCGTCTGTCCTCTCCACTCCTCGGGTGAAAGGAAAGTTGAATTTGACACAACTTTGGATGAAAGTTAGGGGGTAAAATGGCGCCACTTGCAGAGTTAAACAAGGTGAATTATTTGTTTTACACTTGGGGCCAAGGTAGCCTCATTTTTACTGTTTAATCTCTGTCAGGTGTTTTTGTAATTGTAAACACTCACAACTGGACAAATGTTTCAGCATAACATGTTCAATATGTCCTGAGTATTTACTGATTACAAACACATAAACAGCACCAAGTGGCAGACTTAGTTGGCATCTCTGCACAGTGCTAGAATTCCCACAGCATGTACTGATAAGTATCTCTTAAGGTGATTGTAGCTCACTAAATAATTCCACAACGTGTTCCTATATTGCACTTCCATTGGCTACTTAGATCTCTAATGTGCAGGTTTGAAAAACATGACGGGCAAGATTCACAGAAAACCATGTTCTTATTTCAAATTGGATTGTGTCTATCAAATGGATATTTATAGAGGTGTTTATATTATTTTGGATTTTTGGTACATCTGTTATTATTTTTGTTTGTAAATGATCTCATCGGATTTCTGAAATGGTTGGATAATTACCCTCACAAGCACTTCATTAGATGCAGTTGGTCTACTTGTTATGCAGTTCAGTTGCAGTATTTATTTATTATTTTTGCTTATTTGAACAATAATGTGAGTGAAATATCATCACAAGAAAGAAGAAATTTCCATGGATAACATAAATCACCATCAAATTGCATTACATGTGTAATCTGCCCACAGTGGAAAAGCAGAAAGGTGTTTTAATCCTGACCTTTGTCGCCCTCTTCAGGACAAACTCTGCAACTGCACAGAGCCTGATTGAAAGCAATTCTTTTCACTTGGTGTGGTTCCATTGGAAATGTAGGGCCCTATTCACACAACCTTAAGGACTGTCCCAAGCACTGTTTTGTTAAAATAATACAAAAAACAAATTCATCTAGACAATGTGGGGAAGCTATAAAAAAGGCCAACAATATGCTCGGATATATAGTGTTGAATTTAAATCAAGGGAAGCTATGTTAAAACTTTATAATGCATTAGTGAGACCTCATGTAGAATATTGTGTTCAGTTCTGGTCACCTCATTACAAAAAGGATATTGCTGCTCTAGAAAGAGTGCAAAGAAGAGCAACCAGAATTATCCCGGGTTTAAAAGGCTTGTCGTATGTAGACATGCTAAAAAAATTGAATCTATTCAGTCTTGAACAAAGAAGACTACGATTCAAACATTCAAAATCCTAAAAGGTATTGACAATATCAACCCAGGGGACTTTTTCACCTGAAAAAAGAAACAAGGACCAGGGGTCACAAATGGAGATTAGATAAAGGGGCATTCAGAACAGAAAATAGGAGCCACTTTTTTACACAGAGAATCGTGAGGGTCTGGAACCAACTCCCCAGTAATGTTGTTGAAGCTGACACCTTGGGATCCTTCAAGAAGCTGCTTGATGAGATTCTGGGATCAATAAGCAACTAACAACCAAACGAGCAATGGCCTCCTTTCGTTTAAAAACTTTCTTATGTTCTTATATCTTTTCCTTGTGTTATTATTATTATTTGTTTAATTATTTAATTATATTTCTGAGAACTTTCGGATAATTACCCTAAGAAGCATTTAATTAGATGCATCGGGTGGACTCGTCAGGCATTTTAAAGTTTCAATATTATAATTGTTTTCTTATTTTAATAATGTGAGTGAAATATCATCACATGAAAGAAGACATTTCCATGGATCTCATAAATGACATGGCTTGAGATTCCTTTTTGTATTTGTACACAGGATGTGAAACGTTATTTCATTCAGTATCATGGATTTTATTGAACTCGTTTCCTACATATTTCTACACTGTTACAATCCACTCTCCCCATTATATTATAACGTTACATTGAATCTATCTTGCTTCATCTACCGTTTGAGGAGTAATAGATACGGATGACTGCAACTTTATTTCCAAGAAGAAACCCTCTTTCCAAAGAATTCAAACCAGCAAGGCAGTCTGATTAAACCCTGATTGAGATTGGTGACAGCAATCCTGTTACCCTATCTGTGATCTGACAGGAGATAACAGACGTGTTGTGTCTAATCACACAGTACATGATTGCTGTCCGTTTGTGTCTGGTTTCTGTTCCCACTAGATGTCACTGTTTCCTCTGTTTTCTTCATATCCACATTCAGGAGTGTTTGAAATGAATATAGATTGGTGGATGACCACAGGAATGAAATAGGGGAGGTGGGGGTGGAAAGTAAAATTAAAATAAAAAATATATCAATGTGTTTAATATATATTAGTTACTACAATGTGTTATTCTTCAGTTCTAATTTCTCAGTATGTTTTGGTTGATGAAATAAAAATAAAATAAATAAATACCTCAAATCATTCAGGAGTGTTTGTTCCTGTGACTCTGTATTATCCAATTGGTTTAATAAACAATACTGTATTTTCTCTTTGTAAGCTTGTTATTCTCTGCTTGCCTGTCTCAGATGAAGTCTGAATTCCAAGGGTCTGTGTGTGTGTGTGTGTGTGTGTGTGTATATCTATATATATGTGTGTGTGTGTGTGTGTGTGTGTATGTGTGTGAGTGCATGTATGTGTGTGTATATGTATGTTTTGTGATATAGCGCCTTTCCTGTTGCCTGTATGTGATTGCAGTGTGGGGGCACCAGATGCACGAGACCAAGCAAAGGATATATTTGAATGCTGTTGCGTCTGTTTATTTTTTTGAATATAAGCAGGAGTCAGACTTTCTCTATCTGGCGGCTCAGCCATTCCCCTGTACATCTGAAACATCCACCCAGCTTGTTACAGAGTTCAGACCTGTTTGATACACTCCCAGCTGTTTCCTTCTCCACTGCTGCTGGCCCACGCAGCTTACTCCCAGCTCACTCAGAGAACCAGACTGCTTCTATTTAGTTAATGGCCACCAACTGTTGTCGCCACCTACTGTTCAGATTTGGCTATTATAACTGCTGTGAACACTTCAACTTTTTAAATCTCTGTATGTTAAATATTCTTGGATCTTCCGTTTTTTCTAATATATTCTGCAATTCTTCCAATAATATTTTTTTTCTATTTTACTTCCATCACCTATACCATTTGAAAATATTGAAAGCTCCATTTTCTTTCCACATCTCTTCTCTCACCTCCCTATATCGAACACTTTCAACCATCAGATGCTCCACAGTTTACTTTGCACTACATTCCACACATAACACATTCTCATGCACTCCTAGATTTAAAAAGTTCTGAGGTTTCTTAAGAAAATACACAGAGTCATTTTCTTCAATAACGTGAGGTTTATTTTAATATATACAGGGAATCATTCTCAGAAAAGATTCCAAGACATGATTTCAATAATGGGTCCCAGAATTATCCTATGAACAAAAGACACATTACATTTTTTATAGCAAAGCCCAGATTTGGTTTCCCCTCCCCAGTCCTCACGCGAGATACACCTGACTGATTTATGCCCATTTCAGGGCCCGTGTGCAGTGTGAGTGGTGTTGTGTGTTTAAAATCTAGTGTAGTGTGCAAGCAATCCAGCCAGTTAAAACTGGACATCTTTCCTTAGAGCCCTGGGGTCCCTTGTAGCTTCACAGTTCTGTTATATATTATCTCCAAATGTGCCTCATGGTCCACTGTGTTTTGCATTCTAAAAATCTCCTGAGAGCCTGGGCACCTTCCAGCCCATAGTGCTGGTATTTATTGCCTGCTTGCAGTCAATGCTGGGCTAGTAAGCTGTAGGCCCAGTCTGTGACTCTGGCCTGCATCAGTTGTCAGCAGTACATGCGTTTTGGAACTAGCATTCTGCTATCTCCAATGTCAATTGCTTTTCAGAGAATAACACGAGTGTAGCTCAGCCAGTCCACAGTCACCTTCACTAATTTTAACCTTACTTTGAATCTTATAAAACTTCCTACCCTTTTTTCTTGATCCCATATATTCTGCCATTCATTAATAATCTTTTTCTCAATTATTTTATAATATTCATTTAAACCATACTGCACATCCATATCCACTTCCTCTTTCTGCACTGCTAGTTTAGCTGACTTATCCACCCTCTCATTCCCATCTATTCCTCTATGAGACGGAATCCATATTAAAACTACACATAAATCTAAATAGCAGCATTCTGAAAATAACTACATTATTTCCTGCACTAAATCTCTTCTATCAACCCCACCTTTTAAATAGCCTGTAAACCCGATAATGAATCTGAAACAATGACTGCTCTACACACTTTAACATCTACAATCCATTGCAATGCCAATATAATCCTTATCAATTCTGTCATAACCGAGCCATCATCTATAATACGAAAATGCTTTCCCACCTTAAATTCCGCTTTATAATAAGATGATGCAACCCCTGCCATTACCTGTATTTTTAACCCATTTGTAAACATCTTACAATAATTTTCACAATCATTATTTACCCATCTCAATGCCCGTTTACAAACTCCACCTCTGTCCTTCACCTTCTCTTTTTCTTTCAACAAAGATAAATCATTCAGAGGGATTTAAAACACCACAGACTCATATTAGAATATAGGGTAACACGGGGGAATGCACCCCCTTAAGGGAAATCTCATTTTATACACTGAAAATTATGGAAAATTTAAATAACAGAAGTGTAAAAGTAAAGTTCATAAATCAATGTACAAACGCCATGAAGATTTTTCAAAGAAAATAAATTGCTATTCTTGTAATTTAACAAAGGACGGGGCAAGATGCCCCTGGTGCCTCATAAATACCAATCAAATGTTTGAGGCTACTAAAAATCCCCTGTTCTCACCCTGTGCTTTAACTCTTGGATGTATACTCATGAGGATTCACTATCACTATATTAATTGCAGTGGACACGCCTATTTCATTACTTCACAGCGCCCCCTACTAGGGACCGTTGGCACATTTGCGTTGGCTTGGGCCCCTCGTCTCAAACTGAGTATATATTTTAAAAAATCAACTTTAATAGAGTGTTACATATAATGACTTTGATATTACTGAATATATTCGAATACATGTATGAATCCTGAAGAGATACATAACTGAAAAATCCACAGCCCATACTTTCCTTCAGTACAATGCAATGCATTTACATAATGATGCTTCAGCTCAGGTTGCTTTGATGAGTGTCTCTTTCCTTGGTCTTGCCCAGCTCAGGTGCTTCACCAAGACTAGCATCTCCTGGGTTGTTGTGTTGCAACGTGCAAACTATCTCAGAACAAGTCAAGCTTGAACAGTGTGAGAGGCTGTATGTCGTGTAAATGCTTTTTAAACTGTGGGGGGATTGTAATGGTTTGTAAATAGGATCTGTAAATAAATAAAAGGAAAAGTGAATAATCTTATTACATGCTGTCCTCTTTTATTAATATTGAATGTACCAAATGCAATGTGTTTTATAAACATGAATGTTCATGTGATCTCACCAACATTTTAATAGAGAATGTACAAAATAGTATTCAGCAATATCCCAAAACATCTGAGTTTATTATTGTGATTATATCATTGAAGATAGCCTGGTTAGTCTGGTGAAAAGGATCATTATAAACCTTTCAACCACAGCCTGGTTTGTCTGGTGAAAAGGATCATTGTTAACCTTGCATAATGTTCCCTGTTGTAAGTGTGCAGGAGACATCAGTGCTCCAGATAGCAAATATATGATCAGTGAAAATCAGTGATAAACTTTTAATGTGATTAAAATGTTTGCTTGAATGGTTTGTATATATTCTAATTATCACACCATTGTAAATTATATGGTTCATTAGTTAAAACAGTTTTTAATGTACAGTGCAATGTGGGAACAAGTATCACACTTCAGCACATCCAGGTTCACTCATTTTTCCATGTATCGTATCTTTGTTGGAGAAGTATATTTACACATTGATAAACAGTAACTACCGGCAGTCCTCTGCAGTCATCGCCTTTAGCAACTTTCAACTAATTCAAATAAGATCATACATGTCAGGTGCAGCCAAATTCAAATGTCAAATCTATGTTTAGTGAAACTGATAAGACAACAAACCTATCTTTAATACAGCTTCAAGTTCAAGGGCAGTAATGGGTACCTCCCAGTAAGAAATCTAATCTAGAAGCCATGTGACTATGGGGTGCCACTAAATCAATATGTACCTAAATCAATATGTACCTAAATCAATATGTACCCTACCTAAATCAATATGTAGAACGAATCAAGTTCTAAATGTACAAAGCAGCACCATTTCATTAATATCGGGAGCTAAAGGCGGCAGAGATGGAGTCTGGCAGTTCAGATCCAGGTGAGTTACTGTATTTATTTATTTATTCTTAAAGAACATGTTCAATCAGTCTCTTAAATTGGGGTTATTGAAAGTAGGTGTAGTCTTGTAGGATGAAACCTGGGAATGTAACAAACGAAACAACAATGAAAATGTACTTTCGATTTCAGATCTCTAGATCTTTGTAAGGTGTTTGAATGGCATACAATGTAATCGTTGCTAAAACCTGTTTTCATCATGAGTAACATCCAACGTGTGAAAAGTGTGTCTAAATGAGTAACTGGTTTATTTTTAGTACTGCTCTATATCTAGGGCTTGGAGTGTTTAGGGTTTTATATTTGATCACATGGCGTCCCTTTAAGTCGATTCAGATCCCCAATTCAGAAAAAAAGCTGTTAATTACAAAACACTTGTTTTTCCCTTCATGTCTTGACTGAGCCCGATTCTGTTTCGCTTCATTTTTATTTCAAACAGACGTGGCAAATTATGTTAACTGACAGATTTTCATTTCAGCATAAAATACCCAGTAGGGAGTGTACACCGATAGCCAGTCCAGCATTTAAAATCTTCTTGAGTTGTAGCAAATAAAAATCTTAATCCAAGTTTATAATGCAGTTTCTGTTTATTAGGATGCAGAGACAGCTTAACAATGACTAACTGTCATTTAAAGGGAGGTAGAGATTTGAAAAGTTCAAGCCCTGTGCATATGTTATAAATGAGGGTATGAAGTTATGGATGAGAACACGTCGCATCAAACCTGGCACCTGGTTTTCCTGTATGCCTCTGTGGAGGCATGTGGAAGCAATATTTCTTTATTTTCAGCTGTGTTGACAATGTCCAAAGCTGTCTGTGAAAGCTGATCATGAAGCATCCCTGTGAGAGGAGCATGTTTGTAATTGTCATTCTGACAGCACTGCTGCAACTTCACCTGCTAATATCTCAGAAACCATTTCACATGCCAGCTTCACATTTACAATGTCATGGAAACAATACAATGTAGACTGATTTCTCTCAATCCAACTCCAAGGATCTCATCCTTAAACAATAGAAACCATATTTAAAAAGGCAGTTTACAGCCCTGAAATGAAATATTATTATTTATTTCTTACCAGATGCCCTTATCCAGGGCAACTTATAATTGTTACAAGATATCACATTATTTTTACATACAATTCCCCATTTATACCGTTGGGTTTTTACTGGAGCAATCTAGGTAAAATACCTTGCTCAAGGGTACAGCAGCAGTGTCCCCCACCTGGGATTGATCCCCACAACTCTCTGGTCAAGAGTCCAGAGTCCTATACCTCAATACCTCCCATACTTACCTCTACGTTACCTGTAAAGGAAAAACGTTAACCAGGGTTTATTATACTAGCTAGACATTGTGTTTTGTGTAAAAATATATATTTATTATAAACAGCTTATTTATGGTGAAAGGTTTTGAAAGTTTCTAAGTTGATGAAAACAAATCTGCCATTTACTTGTAAGTTAACTTTAGTTTATTAAAAAGAGATAAGCTAAGACAGCTATTTGTGCCTATTATTGAGTGTCCTTAAACTTTGATATTTTTTCAGAATATTTGAAAACTACTGGAAATAGTTGTGAAACCTCAGATTTCTTGGGGGTCTAAAACTGAATAAATAATTTGTGTGAAGAAATCTAGTTCTGAGTGTTCTGAGCTTCTCTGGACAAATTATTAGGACACTGTTACACAGCACATGAAAGAACAAACAAGAAATCAAACTGCTAATGATACAAACCTGCTGACAAGCCATTCAGACACTTCACTGATTCTCTTTATTAATGTGCACTATTTGTTTGAAGTTTTGCTAGTTGTATCCCTGTACAGCAGCTCCACGCATACAGGAACATGCCAGTGCTGTGGATGACAGGGAGTGTTCTTGCAGCACAGCATGACAACAAGAGGAGAAAACTAATCCAGGGCTTCACATTGAAAGCTTTAATTTCTAAGAGGAACAAACTGTTCTTTTTCTTTAACAGGGTGGGGAATTGTGGCTACAGAACAAGAGGCTGAAGAAACTGTTTCTCAAGAGCTGCACAGCCCCTCTGAGCTGAGGATCGTGCTGCTTGGGGGACGCTGTGCTGGGAAGAGTTCATCCGGGAACACCATCCTGGGCAGAAAAGAGTTTAAATCTGGAATCATCTCCTCTGAAGTAACAAGGAAGTGTAAGAAGAGAACAGGAGAAGTGGCTGGGAGACGGGTCACTGTGGTCGACACTCCTGGCACAGTCCGGGTCGAGATTGAGAGATGTGTTTCTCTGTCTGCGCCGGGACCCCACGCTTTCCTCCTGGTGATACCAGTGTATTCAAAATATATTATTGACACTCACAGTGATGAATACTGGAAAGCTGTAGTTAAACACCTTTGCGAATCCTTTGATAAAGTCAAGCAGCTGTTTGGTGAGAGAGCCATGAGGAACACAATGATCCTTTTCACCCGTGGGGATTATCTGGAAGGCAAGACAATTGAGCAGCACATTGAGGAAGCTGGTGAGGAGTTCCAGCAGCGTGTTGGGAAATGTGGGAACAGGTATCATGTTCTCAACAATAAGAAGAGGAGCGATCACACTCAGGTCACACAGCTCCTGGACAAGATAGACAACATGGTGAAGGGAAGTGGAGGCTGCTACCTTCCAAATGAGATTTACCAGCATGTAGAAGAAAGAATTAGACTAAAGGAACAGGAGCTGAATGAGAAACACAAAGAGGAACCAAGCAAGAAAGAAGAAGAAATTAAACGTAAATATGAAGAGGAACTGAGTAGGAGAGAAGAGGAGATGAAACAGAAATATGAAGAGGAACAGTGTAGGAGAGAAGAGGAAATGAAACAAAAACATGAGGGGGAACAGAGTAGGAGAGAAAATGAGATGAAACAGAAATATGAGGAGGAACAGTGTAGGAGAGAAGAGGAGATGAAACAGAAATATGAAGAGGAACAGAGTAGGAGAGAAGAGGAGATGAAACAAAAACATGAGGGGGAACAGAGCAGGAGAGAAAATGAGATGAAACAGAAATATGAGGAGGAACAGTGTAGGAGAGAAGAGGAGATGAAACAGAAATATGAGGAGGAACAGAGTAGGAGAGAAGAGGAGCTGATGGAAAGGTTGAGGAAGCAAATGAAGGAAGAGGAGCTTGAGAAAGATTCAGAGGAATCCAAGCTTCCTGTCAGGAGAAGGAAAAGCAATGACATCTTCCCCCCCAGGAGTAAGTTTGTTTAAAATTGTTCTATAGATACAATATTTTGAAAACTTTCGCAGGCTCTCACAATGACACCATTGAACCGAATGAGTCTTACAGTTTAATAACATTTTGAAAACCTGAACTGTGTTGTTAAGTTACATGTTGTGTGAGGTGGAAATGGACCTGTCTTCCACTAGCTAATAATGACTGTTATATATGTACAGTGTATGCTGTGTGAGGTGGAAATTTACCTGTCTTGTTCTTTTGCAGTGTTTGAAAGCAAAGTGGAGAATGAATCAGAGGAATCCAAGCTGCCTGTCAGGAGAAGAAATAGCAAAGAGCTCATCATCAACCCCAACAGTGAGTGAGATTGAAATTGTTCTTCTAGGATAGAAATTAGTTTGTTCCATCAAGGTGAAATAATACAGAACTGAAACCTAATTGCAAAATTTCAGCTGATGCTTATTCTGGTGATAAGTAAGCTTGTTTCTTACTTTGATTATAATATACTGTATATTTTTGTTTTTTTTAATGTCTGGAGGTAAAGGAGAGGCTCCCCTTGCAGATATCCAAGCGCCTCCCAGTCCCCCTGAGCTGAGGATGGTGCTGCTTGGGAAGACTGGGGCTGGGAAGAGTGCAGCAGGAAACACCATCCTGGGCAGAGAGGAGTTCAGATCTGAAGCCAGTTCCTCTGCAGTAACAAGGGAGTGTGAGAAGAGAAAAGGACAAGTGGCTGGGAGACATGTTACTGTGATCGACACTCCAGAGCTCTCTCAGGACAAACTCCAGATTAGGAGCTGTGTTTCTCTGTCTGCCCAGGGACCCCATGCTTTCCTCCTGGTGATACCGGTGGGCCGATTCACAGAAGAAGACAGGAGAGCAGTGGAGACAGTCCAGGAGATATTCAGTGATGCGGCTGTGAGGAGGTACATGATGCTCCTTTTCACACACAGTGACAAACTGAAAGGCAAGACCATTGAGGATTATATTCAGACAGGCAGCAAGGAGCTCCAGCAGCTTGTTGAGAAATGTGGGAACAGGTATCATGTTCTCAACAATGAGGACAGAAGCGATCGCACTCAGGTCTCACAGCTTCTGGACAAGATAGACAACATGGTGAAGGGAAACAACGGCAGCTACTACACCAATGAGATTTACCAGCAAGCAGAAGCAAAGATCAGACAAAGACAAGAGGAGATACTGAAGGAGGAAGAAGAGAGAATATTGAGGGAGGAAGAGGAACTGAGGGCAAAGCACCTGAAAGAACTGGAGAACTTGAAAAGGAAGATGAGATTGAAAATCCAGAAACAAGATGAGAAGATCAGAGAGCTGGAGGAGAGGATAGGAGAGCAGGAGGAAGAGCTGAGGAAAGAACAGGGAGAGAATCACAGGATCAAACTGGAGGAAGAGCTGAGGAGAAAGAGAGAGGACAAAGAAAGGGAGGAGCAAGAGAAGGAGGATTGCATCGAGAAGGGGGAGAGAGAGAGGGGAGAGTACGAGGAAAAACACAGGAGAGAGATGGAGGCAGTCAGGCAGCGCTACAAGGAAATCATTAGACCAGAAACAGAAAGATGCAATGGGTTTATAAGCAGATATGAAAATCCAGCTGAAGCGAGAGGAGAAAGGGCAGCACTAGGGGCAGTGATCAGTGCAGTAGCAGCGGCACTGGTTGAAGGGGCTGAGGTAGGGGCAGTATTACACACAGTATCTAGAGCAATATCAGAAGAGACAGTGCTAGGGGCAGTAATGCAGGCTGCAAAGGAAGCAGTAAGAGAAGGAGCAGCTCAGAGGGCAGTGATCAGTGCAGTAGCAGCAGCACTGAGAGAAGGGGCTGCGATCGGGACAGTATTGCACACAGTAGCAGAAGCAATAGAGGCAGCACCACAGGAACCCAGTCAAGAACAGTGAGACAGGGGGTAGTGTTATTGGAGAGGGGGTGGTATTATTGGAGAGGTGGTGGTATTATTGGACTGGGGGGGTGTTATTGGACAGTGGGTGGTGTTATTGGAGAGGGGTGGTGTTATTGGAGAGGGGGTGGTGTTATTGGAGGGGGGTGGTGTAATTGAATAATATCTGATCAATATTCAATAACAACACCGGAGCCTCAGAGCTCACTTCATTGATCTTTCTCTAGAGGAGCAGCCAGTGACTGGGAACACTAGCACAGCGGTTTCTGCATCAAGTCTCCTCTAATTTTTCCTTGCTCCAGACTATTACATTCAGCCCTGATCCTTGAAGCTCCCCACTGTGTACATGGACTCAGCTACAAGTCACTCCTCTCAGTACTCTCTGCTCCCTGTGTTTTAACCAGTATTGTATCCATGTGTATTGTACTTCCTTGACTTCTCACTGATCAGAGCTGAAGGGTTAGCCTTGCTGCTATAACACATGTATATTTTACACACATTGTAAAACACAATGAGAACAGTTCAACAGCCTGATATACTGATATTGTCAAAGACCGTTTATCAGGAAATCAGATTCCATTCTTATCATTCAATCTGTGACCCAGATGTATCAAGATATTCACACCAAGGTCCAATCTGCACAACATTACAAAACCAGCAGCAAACAACTCAGGCACACTTTGAGTCCTGGAGTGAGCCTTGTTCTGAGGAGATTGATGCTTGCCTTGTAACATGAACACTAGTATTGCACTCTCACAGACTGCCCTCTGGTGCAAACACTTTGATAAACCTGGCCCTGTGTGTATAGAACAGCATGTATCTACTGTACATATAATTGTAAACCAATTAGATTAGGGATCAGATATAAGTGATTATAAACAATCTAGAAACATGTTATTAATTACGCTATTAACAATTATAGGAGTAGAAATAATAAGACTACTATGCACTTTGGTATTGTTTATAATCACTTAGAACAGATATAGCCTGTCTGGAGAAACATATATTTTATTATTATTATGGGGTTACAGATGGCTTAATAAATTTATTATTTTGTATTTTTATAATTTCTTAAAGTTTGAATATGAATGAAGAAAATATTTCAGTTTTTGAATTTTGTGTTTTGGTAAATTGAAATGACATTGATTTCTTATTATGTCATACTGTTGATGTGTTTAAATGTAATTTTTAAAGTTTAAATATGAATAAAGAAATGTTATATTCAGGTTTGGATTTTGTATTTTGGTAGAATGTGTGGAAGTTGATTTCTTATTAGGCCAGCTTCTTATTCAGAAACCTTTTTTTTTTGTTGCCTGGCAACAGCGGCCTTTTCCTGGCGAATGATAATAAGGATTGTGATCAGGACTGCCCCGGTGATATTAGAGACTGTTGGCATATTCACGTTGTCTTGGACCAATCGTGTCACACTGAGTTTCTATAAAGAGTGACGCTACAAAGCGCATTCATTTTTAAGGCTGCCCGACACGAAACTGAATTGGTTAACAAACAAACAGCAGTCACGGCCCAGGGAACACGCTGTGAAACTGAGATATTCTGTCTCGCTGTGCTGGACTTGCTGCAATCACATTCTTAGTTCGGGGGTGTTGTTCGGTGTTGCTGTATAATGCTTGACTTGGCTGCCCTCTTCAGGACATATTGTGCACATGCACAGATCCTGGCTGAAAGATATTCTGTTCACCTGGCATCTAACCTGGATTGTTTGGAAATGTACAACACTGGAAATGAATTGTCTTGTGTGTTCAACAAGCAAACTGGTTGCAACTGGTCACATTTTTCAGGGATATTGAAGTTGCAAGAAAGATGGCCTGTTGTGTAGATGTGTTGATTTATTCTTTGCTTCTGTGTCTGTGGGTTTGCATAGATTGTAGATTGACTGAAGGTATGCATTGCAAAGATGTTTAATACATATATTGGATACACATCAAAATCTATTTAGTTACATTATTTAATAAATGTACTTGCCAAAATAACCCACATGTTGTTAATGTATGGAGTTCAATCCTTACAATAACAGAATCAGGTGCGAAGCGCATGCAGTAAATATTAGTAAATTATAACCACAGTATACCATGTCATTATTGCACCTGTATTTTGAACTGTATCTCATTTATTGATGTGTCTTGAGGTGTGTCTGTGTTTGTGCAGCTTGCTATACCCTCCATTTAAATGAGATCAATCTTTTAATTATAACAGTTATCATTCAGCTTGTTCTGCAATGCGGTCACTGTCATTTCAGTTTAAGTTATCTTTCATTTATTAAAGAAAATCTAGTTCTGAGTGTTCTGAGCTTCTCTGGAAAACTTATTAGGACACTGTTACACCTGCACAGCACATGGCAGAGCAAACAAGAAATCAAACTGTAATGTTACAAACCTGCTGACGAACATTCAGACACTTCACTGATTCTCCTGATTAATGTGCACTATTTGTTTGAAGAGCTTGCTAGTTGTGTCTCTGTACAGAAGCTCCACACATACAGGAACATGCCAGTGCTGTGTGTGACAGGGAGTGTTCTTTCAGCAAAGCACGACAACAAGAGGAGAAAACTAATCCAGGGTTTCACATGGAAAGCTTTCATTTCTAAGAGGAACAAACTGTTCTTTTTCTTTAACAGGGCAGGGAATCATGGCTGCAGAACAAGAGGCTGAAGAAACTGTTTCTCAAGAGCTGCACAGCTCCTCTGAGCTGAGGATCGTGCTGCTTGGAGAAAGCTCATACTGGAAGGCTGGGAAGAGTGCAGCAGGGAACACCATCCTGGGCAGAGAGGAGTTTATATCTGGATACAGTGTTTCTGTAGGAATGAGGGAGTGTGAGAAGAGAAAAGGAGAAGAGGCTGGGAGATGAGTCACTGTGGTCGACACTCCAGACTTGTTATACACAGCCCTGATTGAGAGCTGTGTTTCTCTGTCTGCCCCGGGACCCCACACTTTCCTCCTGGTGATGCCGGTGTACCCAACAGGAATGAAAGACAATCTCAGTGGATCGTGGGAGTTTTCAGTAAGAGACCTTTGCAAATCCATTGATAAAGTCCAGGAGCTGTTTGGTGAGAAAGCTGTGAGGAACACAATGATCATTTTCACCTACGGGGACTTTCTGGAAGAACAAACAATTGAGCAGCATGTTGAGGAAGCTGGTGAGAAGCTCCAGCAGCTTGTTGAGAAATGTGGGAATAGGTATCATGTTCTCAACAATATGGACAGGAGCGATCGCACTCAGGTCACACAGCTCCTGGACAAGATAGAAAACATGGTGAAGGGAAATGGAGGCAGCTACTACACCAGTGAGATGTACCAGCAAGCAGAAGGTTAGGGAAGTGAGGCTAAGGAAGAAGAGAGATGAGCAGATTGGCAGGGTGGGGTATGAAGACAGCAAACTGCTAAAGGACAGAACAGGACAGCTGGAGCTACAACTGGAGCTGAGGAGAGAGAGGGAGAAATCCAGAGTGCTGGAGCCGGAGCTGAAGAAGAGAGAGAGAGAGAGAGAGAGAGAGAGAGAGAGAGAGAGAGAGAGAGAGAGAGAGAGAGAACAGAGAAAGGGGGAGCTGAGACAAGAGAGAGGAGAGAGAAAGGAGGGGAGCAGAAGGAAACCAAAAATGATTGTTAAAGTTAAAATTGAAGACTAGGAGTATTAGGAGCAGTTTTCTAATACATTACTGAAAAAGCCACAGCCCATACTTTCCTTCAGTAAGATACAATGCATTTGTCTAATGATGCATCAGCTCAGGTTGCTTCAATGAATCTCTCCTTGGCTTTGCCCAGCTCAGGTGCTTTACCAAGACCAGCATCTCCAGGGGCTTCATCTTCCTACTGGGTGATTGTGTTACAATGTGTAAACCATCTCAGAAAATGTCAAGCTTGAACAGTGTTGAGAGGCTGTATGTCATGTAAATGCTTTTTAAACCGTGGGGGGATTGTAATGTTTTCTAGATGTATACTTTTCTCAGGATCATTGCTACAAAAAATACATAAATAAAAGCAATTCAAAGTGAATTGTTCTTATTCATGTTGTCCTGTTCAGTTAATATGGAATGCACCGAATGCAATGACCCTGCTGATCTCACCAGGTAATCGCTCGGGACACAAGAATGCATTTCTGTTGATTTCACACTGTTACAAGAGATTCTATTATATGAACCCCCCACTCAATATCAACACCTCCTCGCTCTGTTTCACATGTAACAATATAAACACTGAGGAACACTAACAAGCTGTTACAATAGGGACTCAATATCAACACCTCCTCACTCTGTTTCACCTGTAACAATATAAACACTGAGTAACACTAACAAGCTGTTAAATAGGGACTCAATATCAACACCTCCTCGCTCTGTTTCACCTGTAACAATATAAACACTGAGTAACACTAACAAGCTGTTAAATAGGGACTCAATATCAACACCTCCTCGCTCTGTTTCACCTGTAACAATATAAACACTGAGTAACACTAACAAGCTGTTACAATAGGGACTCACTATCAACACCTCCTCACTCTGTTTCACCTGTAACAATATAAACACTGAGTAACACTAACAAGCTGTTAAATAGGGACTCAATATCAACACCTCCTCGCTCTGTTTCACCTGTAACAATATAAACACTGAGTAACACTAACAAGCTGTTAAATAGGGACTCAATATCAACACCTCCTCGCTCTGTTTCACCTGTAACAATATAAACACTGAGTAACACTAACAAGCTGTTAAATAGGGACTCAATATCAACACCTCCTTGCTCTGTTTCACCTGTAACAATATAAACACTGAGCAACACTAACAAGCTGTTAAATAGGGACTCAATATCAACACCTCCTCGCTCTGTTTCACCTGTAACAATATAAACACTGAGTAACACTAACAAGCTGTTACAATAGGGACTCACTATCAACACCTCCTCACTCTGTTTCACCTGTAACAATATAAACACTGAGTAACACTAACAAGCTGTTAAATAGGGACTCAATATCAACACCTCCTCGCTCTGTTTCACCTGTAACAATATAAACACTGAGTAACACTAACAAGCTGTTACAATAGGGACTCACTATCAAGAAGGCTTAAACACTGCTGTCATTGTTAATACTGGACTGGACCACTAGATGTCAGTATACAACCAAATAATAATATACATGAGGCTGCAGGGGGTTATGAAAGCATGTACCTGGATTTAAAGAAACAGCACCCTCTTCTCTGGTCTCATCCAATTGCACTGTAACGTCCATATTCAGAAACCACACTTGAGGGTGAGTGTTCACTTCAGTGCACATGGCCAGTAGGAGCCACACTTGAACACTTCAGTGACACAAACAAATAAAAAACTCTGCCGCTGCTGCTGAGAGAGACGAGCTTCAACGGCAGCTTCAGTTATTGTTGTTGTTAAAAATAGATGTCAGTCTTTCACTGTATTACTGTATCTGATACACACCGGGGCCAGGTGAAAGCAATGAAGAAAAAAACCTTAATTTCTAAAGGAATGTCCCTGAAATGAAGACGGACACATTACTAAGAAAGATTTCTGAAAAGACTGAACAGTAGCATTTTCAGGTAAGAATATTATTATTATTATTATTATTATTATTATTATTATTATTATTATTATTATTATATAATAAAATGTTATTCATATAGACCTATAGCTATATTTATATCTCTATCTCTATATATCAGTTATAATAGCAATTAATAATAACAGTGTTAATTAAGACACAATTAGGACTAATGTAAAAGGCTAATTTGGCTGGTGGCACTACCAGGATAAAATGCACCTGGTCCAGGAAGTTAAAAAAGCCTAAGCCAGTCTTTAAGTACATTAACAGCCCATGCTGTCGTTTTTTTAAAAATGTTTTTTCAATCTTTGTTTTCTTCTATTTCATTTAGCTGTTATTATTATTATTATTATTATTTATTTCTTAGCAGACGCCCTTATCCATTTGTTTTGATTTCTTTACATTTTGACCACTTTTTATATCATCCTCCTGCTCACATATGTAACTGAGATGGATTTACCAGTGAGTAGGAGGATGATGGGAAATGTCGTTCTGAGAGGTCCATGTGGGTACATGTGAAGCCATCTTGAGGCAGGGAATTTAAAAGTTCAAAAAAGTGATCAACATGTAAAAAAAATAATAATTAAAATAATACACACACCTTACGTAAACAGTTGTAGCAACACATGGGAACATGTAACACAGTAAAATAAAAAGGTCCTTATGTACCCTTTAACCAATCAGAGGTTGTTATTATTCAAAGCAGTGTATATGTATAATAGAGGGGCTTCAGTGAATTACAGGAAAATAATTTCATCTACGGTTTCTGTGACGGCATAAATTACGAGCCCGAAGGTGGAGTTTCTAAACTGTCACAGAAACCTGAGACGGAATTGTTTTCCTGTGACTCACTGAAGCCCCTCTATTATACACATACACGGCTTGAAATAATAACAACCTCTGATTGGTTAAAGATAAAAAAAACTATTACATATTTTTTGTCCACTACAATTACACACATATGTAGTATACAGAAATGAATTCAAATGTTTTTATGTACATAAAAGGTTTCAATGATTAAAAAATAAATTAAATAAATTATCCTTTTTATCATTTAAACTTTCTGTGTAAATCTAAAAAAAAAATTTCATCTATGTATTTTGTATCTCTGTCTCTATATATCAGTTATAATAGCAGTGTTAGTCAAGACACAATTGGGACGAACTTAAAAGGTTCATTTGGCTGGTGGCATCATGGACACACCCTAAACAGTGTAAGGAAATCAACACATTCTTCAGAGATCGGAGCCACAGCAGGTCTTAACAAAATGTTAACACAGTGTTCCCATCTAGTCTTTAAAAAGCCATTACAAAGTGAAAGGAAAAGAAACACTCCATTGCTTCTGGAGCAGCCAAACAGGTTTGAAACCCGATCCATCCACTCTGTGTCTTTACCTGTCTGTTATGCTGGGCTCGCAGTGTTCCCATCTAGTCTTTAAATAGATTACAAAGTGAAAGGAAAAGAAACACTCCATTGCTTCTGGAGCAGCCAAACAGGTTTGAAACCCGATCCATCCACTCTGTGTCTTTACCTGTCTGTTATGCTGGGCTCGCAGTGTTCCCATCTAGTCTTTAAATAGATTACAAAGTGAAAGGAAAAGAAACACTCCATTGCTTCTGGAGCAGCCAAACAGGTTTGAAACCCGATCCATCCACTCTGTGTCTTTACCTGTCTGTTATGCTGGGCTCGCAGTGTTCCCATCTAGTCTTTAAATAGACATTACAAAGTGAAAGGAAAAGAAACACTCCATTGCTTCTGGAGCAGCCAAACAGGTTTGAAACCCGATCCATCCACTCTGTGTCTTTACCTGTCTGTTATGCTGGGCTCGCAGTGTTCCCATCTAGTCTTTAAATAGATTACAAAGTGAAAGGAAAAGAAACACTCCATTGCTTCTGGAGCAGCCAAACAGGTCTGAAAAAACTATTTGAACAAAACATGTTAAATGTACAAAAAGCCAGGTTAGAAAAATTAGATCAGCTATTACCATTTAACACCCGATACGCATGCCAGCGTCAGTGACACACTGTCGTTTGTGGTGAAAAGTGTACAGTGTTCACTGGTGCTGATGCCTAACACCTTTAATATGCATACCAAACTTAAACCAACGATCAGTGTAGCACCGTCGCTGATCAGCAGCCAACAGCAAGCTAGCAAGGGCCATACGTCAGTAGTTCATGTGATGTTTTCACTTACTGAATTGATCTACTTGAGATCATTATTATGTTCCCCAAACTTTAAAAGTCTATACAATATGTTGACATCGTTTTCGTTCCATTTACATTGCTGGATTATGTATTTAGTTATGTGTTTGTATTAAAGATAGCTTTCTTTTCACGGCGCCATGAAAATAGTCACTTCGTATTTATTGTAGGACTGTACAGTTTAGAGCAGCAGTCTGAATTTTGTCCCTTTAAACATATATTGTGTTGTGGTTGACCTGAGCAAGCCAAATTAATTAGTCAGTTTATAGTATAGCGTGGTGAGTATCTATCTATCTATATATCTGTCTGTCTGTCTGTCTATATCTATCTCTCTATCTATCTATCTATCTATCTATCTATCTATCTATCTATCTATCTGTCTGTCTGTCTATTATGTAATGTAATTATTACAAATCTGGAACAAATATTACACCAGGTTGCACAAAACAAACCATCAATGAATAATAAATGGAATGGATAGATTGTGTAAACCTTTTCAACAGATAAAATATTACAAACTTATTATTATAAGGAATTCTACGTCCCTTCAATAGTAAAGCCACCTCTGCTATTAAGGCCAGATTTTGTCGCCCCCTTGAATGTCCTTAGTAGCACTGTGTAGGACCATGAGAGGGTTTAAAGGGTTAAACTTTGCTGTAATGATATAGCACAAGAAATAAAGCCGAGGAAGAGTGCAGGTTGGAAAGAAATAGGTCCCTGGTCACCATAGTAACATCTGATAAGTTATATATACACTCACAACCACGATTCATTTACTCCTCCTCTCTAGCAGGTTTGGCTTGTTCTAGTCATTTGTAGTAATTACCCTGTAATGTACAGTATTCCATTTCATTATCTGTATTTCTCAATCAGGAATGTGCAGGCGATGTATTGAACTGTGATTAGATCAGACTGCAGCAATGTGAATTACGTCTTGTAATATGAGCTGAGTATTGTAACTCAATCAGCCTCTTGTAACTTTGGCGTCTCATGTCTCTCATATGAGCAGCAGGTATGTTCTGTGATTTTCTTTGGCATCTCACTGTCTCTCATGTGAGCAGCCGGTATGTTCTGTGATTGTTTTAGATTCAGTCAAGTTCAAATGGGGGAGGTTCGGGGAGGGGGAGGGGTGTAGAAAGTTAAAGTCAACATGATGCTCAGGATGAGGAATGAGGGATGGCAGAAAATCAACAATTACAAAACAAATTAAAAGCCTAGATCTTGGTGTTGTGTCTTTTTCCCCCTTATTATTCCTGTTATGCTTATATTGTTTTGTTTATTTTCCACTGAAATATAACACTAGAACTGCCAGGCCGGTCACAGTTTGACCGGTTTGGATTTAAAATGTAAGCGACTCTGCGTTTGTGAATGCATCGCGCTTGTCCTTTTTTATTTCGTTTTTTCGTTTTTAAACGGACCACCACATTGCATTCACAAACGCAGAGTCGTTTGCATGTTAAATCCCATTAACCCTGCAGTGGTTACCGCGGTAAAGTTAGCTTGACTTTCGATATTCGTTTGATATTCGACGCTAACCCGACATGAATGAAAATGGCTTTATCTCCCCAACCACAGAAGCTAAAGTGCTCAAACCAACTTTAATTTAAAGGAGACCAGTTGTGAATTGTTTCACAGTCTCTGTTTTACATGTGAAGCCTAAGAATAATGTGTGAAAAGCAATGACATACAGCATATATACACCCCGGTCCTGGCATCAACCACAGCAGCTAGCGTTTCCAAACCAACTTTAATTTAAAGGAGACCAGTTGTGAATTGTTTCACAGCTTCTGTTTCATATGTGAATCTAACAATAATTTGTGAAAAACAAATGGTTGGGGATATCAAGCCATTTTACACATGTCAGGCTAAGTGTGTGTGCATATGCGATATGTTTTGTTTTTTAGGATTCCCATGTAAAACAGAATGTGCACCCAATTGTACAAAATATAGATCGAGTCTTGATATATTTTATAATATATGGTGACATAATTTAAAAATGCTAAGCGGGTCTGTCCAGATTTCTTGTGCACCGTGTGTTTCATCAGCTTCTCTGAGGTCATTTCTTACTACATGTCTGTGATTTATCGTTCTTCTTTTAATAGTACTTGCACAAACGTCTCCCTCAGACACAACTATTAATGTGCAGGCCATTGTTGTTTGTTTTGGTGGCGATGTTGTTTTATTGTGTGTGTAACAGGGAGAGACCTGGACTGGCCGTCTGACGCATGCGCGATGCTGCAGGAAGGGGGCGGCAGTCCCGTTGGGTCTGCCTGCCAGTCATGGCGGTGACACGGAGAGGTGGGGAAGAGGGGGTGTGTGCTTTTCCCCTCTCTGAGTGGCTGGGAGGCGGACTTTAATGGGATTGCTAACCTATAAAGTAACACTCTGTTGTTTCCTCAGATCTGCCCCTTTAAACTGGAACAGCGAGCAAGGCGGTCTCGCTTTGCCTACCAACAGACGGGAGGATAACAAACGCCCGGAAAGAAAATCAAAGAAAATAATTTTAAAGAAAGAAAGGGGAAAGTGCGGGATCATTGGGCAGCCCCAGTATTTGTTATAGTGAGACAGCAGAGTGTAGGACGGAGTCCCGGGTCGTACGGGTAGCGGCGACTGGGGAGATTCACGCTGCGAAGTGCAGCACATTTATTTTGTAGTTTTTCCTTACTGTGCTTTATTTTCCCTGTTTCTTTTTGCCTTTTTCGTTTGTTATAATTTGTGAGCACCTGCGAGTGCGGGACTGCAGCTGAGTACCCTGCCGTGGTATTCCCCGTTGGTTCTGGATACCATAGCTGGTAGCCAGACCACGGACCACAAGCGCCCTCTACGGGCTCAACGAAATCGGTACACCTCACCAGAGTACCAAAAGAAAATAATAAAACTGAGCACCTGTGTGGTGTTGTCAACTACCATTTCTGTCTCCCGTGTCAGTGAATACCCGCACCCTCCCACACGTGGTGTCAGAAGTGGGATTCACTGGCACTGCCCAAACAAAGCAGTGCACCCACCAAAGGAGAAGGAATGGATGCCGTCCAATTTGCGGCCATGATGGACCTCCTGCGCCAGACCCTAACTGCTGCGGTGCAGGGGGCTGCTCGACCGGCAGGTCCTGACCCCAGGTTACAGAGACCCACAAAGATGACAGCCGAGGATAAACCCGAAGCCTACCTGGAGGTGTTTGAGGCCATGGCGACCTCGGCCGGGTGGGCTCAGGCACAATGGGCCAGCTACCTCTTGCCCCAGCTGACGGGAGAGGCACAGGCAGCAGCGAGAACGCTATCCCCTGAGAGGATGATGGACTACCCCGCGCTGAAAGCGGCCATCCTTAACCGCGTGGGGGCTACCCCAGAGGGGTACCGGCGAAAGTTCCGGGAGGAACGGTTCTCCGCAGAGGAGCATCCCAGAACGATCGCGCATCGTTTAAAGGATTACGCCATGGGCTGGCTGAACCCCGACGCGAGTACCAAAGCCAGGATAGTGGAGGTGATCGTGGTGGAGCGCTTCCTGGAGTGCTTGGCACCGGCACCTCGGCTGTGGGTGCAACGGCAGGCACCTGCCACTCTAGATCGGGCGGTCGAGTTGGCGGAACAGTACCAGGCAGCAGAGCCAACGCCAGCAAGACTGCCTGGAAGGAGTACAATTGCTGTATCACCCCCTCCACTGGCCCCGGAGAAGGCGAAGGGACTGGGGGGAAGGGGTAGACAGGTATTTGGACGGGGGGTGTCGGCGGGAGCTCCCGGCCCGGGAACTGGGGCAGGGTGGGGTTACCCACGGGCTGCCGCGGTGTCGGACCGGGGTCTCGCGCGGCCACCTTACCGTCGAGCCCCTTTGATGGCTCCAGTGTTTCCACCCCTTGTTGAAGCTCCGGGACGAGAAACCAGCCCACCAAGGTGTTGGACGTGCAGGGAGGTGGGCCACATCGCGCGGGACTGCCCCGTGATGGAATGTGACCTCAGCCGACCAGGTAAGCATGTTCAATTACCTCAGTCACTCCAGCAGACGGGTTTTGTTATTCCTGTAACCGTGGATGGTACACAAACCCAGGCGCTCCTGGATTCAGGGTGTGGTCAGTCCCTAATACAGGATAGCCTAATCTCACCGGGGCATAAACAAATATTGGGTCGGGTGCATATTAAATGTATTCATGGGGATGTACGCTCTTATCCTAAGGTTAGCATAACGATGAAAATTGGCCAGCAGATGACACAGGTGCAGGTGGGGTTGTGCCCTCGATTGCCGGTCCCGGTAGTTCTGGGACGGGACTGTGGGCAATTCAAAAGTTGGTTGGCTGCCCTGACGGCCCCGTCCTCCCTATTGGCTAAGAAAGAGGAAGTAATTGGAGAGATCTTTCCCTTTCGCGACCCGGAGTGGTTTTGTCATAAATTTAAACCCCGTAAAACTAAACGGGAGCGCCGGGCTGCTAAGAATGAGGGCTGGCAGTGGAAGGGGCTTGAGAAGTTTCAGGTGGGGGCGATTGGTGAAGAGTCTGGGGGGGAGACCGTGGAGCCAGCGCAGGGGTCTGGTTCGGCTGCCTCCGCTCAGGACCGACCTGATCCCGAGCTGGAAGCCATGGGAGCTGATTTTTTAGCTCGTTCCCGTGACTTCCGACTCGAGCAAGGGCGTGACGACATGCTGGGCAGGCTCTTTGACCAAGCAGCGGTGGTTAATGGTCGGGTGGTCGAGCCCAGGCGCGCCGCCACGTACCCTCACTTTGAAATCGCTCGAGACCTCCTGTACCGTGTTGACAAATTGCCCCAGACCGGGGAAGTGCGTCACCAGTTGCTGATTCCTCATCCCTTTAAGGAGGATTTACTGCGGCTGGCTCACGCTATTCCTTTGTCTGGTCATCTGGGTAGGGATAAGACTAAAGCAAGGCTTGTGTCACGGTTCTACTGGATGGGGCTGGATGGTGACGTCAGACGTTTTTGCGAACGTTGTGGGGAGTGTCAGAAGGCTAGTCCTAGAGCCGTCCCACGAGCCCCACTGGTGCCGTTGCCCCTAGTGGAAGCTCCGTTTGAGCGTATTGGAATGGATTTGGTTGGGCCGCTGGAGAAGAGTGCGGCGGGATACACACACCTATTGGTCATTCTGGATTACGCCACGCGTTATCCCGAGGCCATTCCCCTTCGCTCTGCCTCAGCCAAATCTGTTGCCAACGAGCTTGTGAAGGTCTTTTCCCGAGTAGGGATTCCCAAAGAAATACTAACCGACCAAGGCACCAACTTTATGTCCCGACTAATCCGCGGAACATGTAAACTTTTGGGGATTAAGACCATTAGGACCTCGGTGTTTCATCCTCAGACCGATGGTCTTGTGGAGCGTTTTAATAAAACCCTTAAGAACATGTTGCGCAGATTTATTAATAGTGATGTGCGTTACTGGGACCAGCTGATTCCTCCCCTTCTCTTTGCGATCAGAGAGGTACCCCAGGCTTCCACGGGTTTTTCGCCATTCGAGCTGCTGTATGGGCGAAGACCCCGGGGTGTGCTCGATCTGGTCCGAGAGATGTGGGAGGAACAGCAGGACAATTCGACTAATACAGTCCGGTATGTGTTGGACCTGCGCAAACGTCTTGAGTCTGTGGGAAAATGGGCGCATGACAATTTGCAGCAGGCTCAGCACAGACAGGAGACGCAATACAACCGAGGAGCCCGGTTGCGCACATTTCAGCCGGGGGATAAAGTACTTCTATTATTACCCAGTTCTGAGTCGAAACTTCTGGCTAAGTGGCAAGGACCCTTTGAGGTTACACGCCGGGTTGGGAAGGTGGACTATGAGATCTGCCAGCCGGAGCGACGGAGAGAGAAACACATTTATCATATAAACCTCTTGAAGCCCTGGCTGCAACCGGAGGCATTGGTAGTGGCGCAGGCAGATGACGTCACAGACCTGGGACCTGATCTTTCTGTGGTGGCGAAAACAGGGTCGGTACAGATTGCAGAAAATCTGACACCAACACAGAAATGTCAGGCTCGGGCCCTTGTGACGGAATTTCCTGATGTGTTTTCTCCCGTCCCGGGCCGGACTCGAGTAGCCCACCATCACATTGAGACTGAGCCGGGGGCGCTAGTTCGCCAGAGGCCGTACCGCATACCTGAGCGCAAGAGACAGGTAATAAAAACGGAAATTGACGAAATGCTCAGACTGGGGGTAATAGAGGAGTCCCAAAGTGACTGGAACAGTCCGATTGTTTTAGTGGATAAGCCGGACGGGTCCACACGATTTTGTATTGACTTTAGGCGAGTTAATGAAAAATCGAGGTTTGACGCTTATCCTATGCCCCGGGTAGATGAATTGCTGGAGCGTCTAGGCACGGCTCATTTTATGACGACACTGGATTTAACGAAGGGGTACTGGCAGATACCCCTGACCCCGGAATCCAGAGAGAGGACGGCGTTTTCGACTCCCTTCGGGTTATACCAATTTAGGACCATGCCCTTTGGGTTGCACGGAGCACCAGCCACTTTTCAGCGGATGATGGATCGCATTTTGCGGCCCCATCAGCAGTACGCCGCTGCTTACATAGATGACGTGGTTATCCACAGTGAGGATTGGCCGAGTCATCTGTGTAAGGTAGCGGCGGTATTGCAATCCTTGCGGGAGGCTGGGCTCACTGCTAACCCAAAGAAATGTGCCATTGGGAAGAGTGAGTCGGAGTATTTGGGGTATCGAGTAGGGGGCGGCCAGATCAGACCGCTGATTGCTAAGGTGAAAGCCTTGGCTGACTGGCCGGTCCCTACGACCAAAACCCAGGTGCGCTCTTTCTTGGGACTAGCGGGCTATTACAGGAAGTTCATTCCGAACTTTGCCACGCTCGCTGCTCCCTTGACAGACCTCACCCGGAAGGCTGCCCCAAATACGGTTCAGTGGACGGAGCCGTGCCAGAGGGCCTTTCTCGCTCTGAAGCGAAGGCTGTGTAGCAAGCCAGTGCTATGCAGTCCTGATTTCAGCAAGAGGTTCACCCTGCAGACGGATGCGTCAGAGACAGGTCTCGGGGCAGTGTTGTCTCAGGAGGTGCGGGGAAGCGAGCACCCGGTCCTGTATATCAGCAGGAAGCTCCTTCCCCGTGAAAAGAACTATAGTACCATCGAGAAGGAGTGTCTCGCGGTAAAATGGGCAGTCGAGTCACTCCGGTACTACCTCCTGGGGCGACACTTCACCCTGGTGACAGATCATGCCCCCTTGGCATGGCTTCACCGGATGAAAAATAACAATGCCAGAATCACGCGGTGGTACTTGGCCCTGCAGCCCTATGCCTTCAGGGTTGTCCACCGAGCAGGTAAGCTCCATCTAAATGCTGATTTTTTCTCTCGGGAAGGCATGGGGGTGTAGGATTTCGAATGGACCGGTGGTGCCATTCTGGGGGGGAGGATATGTAACAGGGAGAGACCTGGACTGGCCGTCTGACGCATGCGCGATGCTGCAGGAAGGGGGCGGCAGTCCCGTTGGGTCTGCCTGCCAGTCATGGCGGTGACACGGAGAGGTGGGGAAGAGGGGGTGTGTGCTTTTCCCCTCTCTGAGTGGCTGGGAGGCGGACTTTAATGGGATTGCTAACCTATAAAGTAACACTCTGTTGTTTCCTCAGATCTGCCCCTTTAAACTGGAACAGCGAGCAAGGCGGTCTCGCTTTGCCTACCAACAGACGGGAGGATAACAAACGCCCGGAAAGAAAATCAAAGAAAATAATTTTAAAGAAAGAAAGGGGAAAGTGCGGGATCATTGGGCAGCCCCAGTATTTGTTATAGTGAGACAGCAGAGTGTAGGACGGAGTCCCGGGTCGTACGGGTAGCGGCGACTGGGGAGATTCACGCTGCGAAGTGCAGCACATTTATTTTGTAGTTTTTCCTTACTGTGCTTTATTTTCCCTGTTTCTTTTTGCCTTTTTCGTTTGTTATAATTTGTGAGCACCTGCGAGTGCGGGACTGCAGCTGAGTACCCTGCCGTGGTATTCCCCGTTGGTTCTGGATACCATAGCTGGTAGCCAGACCACGGACCACAAGCGCCCTCTACGGGCTCAACGAAATCGGTACACCTCACCAGAGTACCAAAAGAAAATAATAAAACTGAGCACCTGTGTGGTGTTGTCAACTACCATTTCTGTCTCCCGTGTCAGTGAATACCCGCACCCTCCCACAGTGTGCTTTGAAAAACTGACTTCAGACAGCTGGACGTTTTGTGTTTGACGAGTGTTTGAAGTGCAAGGGGCGCATGCAATCTTACTATCAGCGAGTAGTAGACTGTAAAGTAGTAGACTGTAAAACTCAGGAGTGTATAGGAACATTCGAGTTTACCATGTATTATAAAGCAGGAATTGACTCATACTGCAGTATGCATCAATGTGTAATTACTCAAGAAGCACTACAGTATGTGACACTGAATGAATGTTATTGCATGTTTTGTGGCTCAATACATCTTTGGACTTAATGAGATGCCTGCTAGTCTGCTCTTTGTTTGCATAGGTAATGAACACATTCAGTGTCACGGCAGTCCGGTTGAGGGCGGGGCCTCTAAAGGGCAGGGTTAAGGCCGGCCCAGCCTGCTTGTCTCCTCTCTCCTGAGCTGTTTTGAAGATGCTGAGAGCTGCTGTGGAAAGTTAGCTGTAAAACTAAAATATCTGTGTGCAAACAGGAACAGAAAGAGACAGAGTAACTCTACAGATTGTGCAGCCTCCTCATTGGAAATGCAGAGCACCTCTCCATGCATCAGCTCTGCTCTTTATATAGATTGCATCACGCAGCCTCCTCATTGGAAATGCAGAGCACCTCTCCATGCATCAGCTCTGCTCTTTATATAGATTGCATCACGCAGCCTCCTCATTGGAAATGCAGAGCACCTCTCCATGAGGCAGCTCTGCTCTTTATATAGATTGCATCACGCAGCCTCCTCATTGGAAATGCAGAGCACCTCTCCATGCATCAGCTCTGCTCTTTATATAGATTGCATCACGCAGCCTCCTCCTTGGAAATGCAGAGCACCTCTCCATGCATCAGCTCTGCTCTTTATATAGATTGCATCACGCAGCCTCCTCATTGGAAATGCAGAGCACCTCTCCATGCGGCAGCTCAGCTCTTTATATAGATTGCATCACGCAGCCTCCTCATTGGAAATGCAGAGCACCTCTCCATGCAGCAGCTCTGCTCTTTATATAGATTGCATCACGCAGCCTCCTCATTGGAAATGCAGAGCACCTCTCCATGCAGCAGCTCTGCTCTTTATATAGATTGCATCACGCAGCCTCCTCATTGGAAATGCAGAGCACCTCTCCATGCAGCAGCTCTGCTCTTTATATAGATTGCATCACGCAGCCTCCTCATTGGAAATGCAGAGCACCTCTCCATGCATCAGCACTGCTCTTTATATAGATTGCATCACGCAGCCTCCTCATTGGAAATGCAGAGCACCTCTCCATGCATCAGCTCTGCTCTTTATATAGATTGCATCATGCAGCCTCCTCATTGGAAATGCAGAGCACCTCTCCATGCATCAGCTCTGCTCTTTATATAGATTGCATCACGCAGCCTCCTCATTGGAAATGCAGAGCACCTCTCCATGCATCAGCTCTGCTCTTTATATAGATTGCATCATACAGCCTCCTCATTGGAAATGCAGAGCACCTCTCCATGCATCAGCTCTGCTCTTTATATAGATTGCATCACGCAGCCTCCTCATTGGAAATGCAGAGCACCTCTCCATGCATCAGCTCTGCTCTTTATATAGATTGCATCATGCAGCCTCCTCATTGGAAATGCAGAGCACCTCTCCATGAGGCAGCTCTGCTCTTTATATAGATTGCATCACGCAGCCTCCTCATTGGAAATGCAGAGCACCTCTCCATGCATCAGCTCTGCTCTTTATATAGATTGCATCACGCAGCCTCCTCATTGGAAATGCAGAGCACCTCTCCATGCGGCAGCTCTGCTCTTTATATAGATTGCATCACGCAGCCTCCTCATTGGAAATGCAGAGCACCTCTCCATGCATCAGCTCTGCTCTTTATATAGATTGCATCATGCAGCCTCCTCATTGGAAATGCAGAGCACCTCTCCATGAGGCAGCTCTGCTCTTTATATAGATTGCATCACGCAGCCTCCTCATTGGAAATGCAGAGCACCTCTCCATGCATCAGCTCTGCTCTTTATATAGATTGCATCACGCAGCCTCCTCATTGGAAATGCAGAGCACCTCTCCATGCGGCAGCTCTGCTCTTTATATAGATTGCATCACGCAGCCTCCTCATTGGAAATGCAGAGCACCTCTCCATGCATCAGCTCTGCTCTTTATATAGATTGCATCACGCAGCCTCCTCATTGGAAATGCAGAGCACCTCTCCATGCATCAGCTCTGCTCTTTATATAGATTGCATCATGCAGCCTCCTCATTGGAAATGCAGAGCACCTCTCCATGCATCAGCTCTGCTCTTTATATAGATTGCATCACACAGCCTCCTCATTGGAAATGCAGAGCACCTCTCCATGCATCAGCTCTGCTCTTTATATAGATTGCATCACGCAGCCTCCTCATTGGAAATGCAGAGCACCTCTCCATGAGGCAGCTCTGCTCTTTATATAGATTGCATCACGCAGCCTCCTCTTTGGAAATGCAGAGCACCTCTCCATGCATCAGCTCTGCTCTTTATATAGATTGCATCATGCAGCCTCCTCATTGGAAATGCAGAGCACCTCTCCATGCATCAGCTCTGCTCTTTATATAGATTGCATCATGCAGCCTCCTCATTGGAAATGCAGAGCACCTCTCCATGCATCAGCTCTGCTCTTTATATAGATTGCATCATGCAGCCTCCTCATTGGAAATGCAGAGCACCTCTCCATGCATCAGCTCTGCTCTTTATATAGATTGCATCACGCAGCCTCCTCATTGGAAATGCAGAGCACCTCTCCATGAGGCAGCTCTGCTCTTTATATAGATTGCATCACGCAGCCTCCTCATTGGAAATGCAGAGCACCTCTCCATGCATCAGCTCTGCTCTTTATATAGATTGCATCATGCAGCCTCCTCATTGGAAATGCAGAGCACCTCTCCATGCATCAGCTCTGCTCTTTATATAGATTGCATCACGCAGCCTCCTCATTGGAAATGCAGAGCACCTCTCCATGCATCAGCTCTGCTCTTTATATAGATTGCATCACGCAGCCTCCTCATTGGAAATGCAGAGCACCTCTCCATGAGGCAGCTCTGCTCTTTATATAGATTGCATCACGCAGCCTCCTCATTGGAAATGCAGAGCACCTCTCCATGCATCAGCTCTGCTCTTTATATAGATTGCATCATGCAGCCTCCTCATTGGAAATGCAGAGCACCTCTCCATGCATCAGCTCTGATCTTTCACTTAGTTTCGATAGCTCTGTAGATCTAAAGCAATGACTCTGGCAATACTGCATACATCTGATTTAGAATTTCAGCCGGGTGGGGGACAGGAGAAATATCACCATAAGATATTGCCTTGCTTTTAAATGCTGCTATTGAATCTACATGTATAGTATGCTGTGTTAAATTGGAATACAGGCAGAAGAACGTGTTTTAAAATCACAAGGCCAACACTTTAAATGTGATATCTTTCCCCCTTTCTCTTCCCTGGACAAAATTCTGCTCTAGTGGCTGAAACACAGAGACAATATTTTAAAAAGAAGGGGCTTGTATAAAGAGAACACTTTCTCTGCAAGTGATGTTTTCATATGTGCGCAGAGCACAAGAGATCTCAGAGAATGATAAACGCTAACAAACATCTCAGTTTCTGCTCAATCTGTTTATCAAAACCTCAGCCCAAAACCCACCTCTTAGAGGTTATATAACTCCTGGAGTTCAGAAGCACAGGTAAGTTTCATTTCTTGTGAAACCCATCCCTGTCTGTGTATCATTTCAACAGAAACAGCAGAAGCACATATTGTGATTCCAGCCCAGGATCACACTTCATGCTGAATCGAGGTTTTAAATCAGAAAGAGATGGTTTTACACAATCTGCATTGGAATCTGGCTGCATGTGTGATAATGCACATCTGTATCTGAAGAGTAACTCTCCTGTTAAGCCTGTACTATATGTGCTACCTGAGCTCCATAAATCACTTGATAATCCACCAGGTCGTCCCATAGTTTGTGGTCTTGGTTCTCTCATTGAACCTCTCTCAAATTACATTGATTTGTATTTCAGACCACTAGTGGTGGAGTTACCCTCATCTCTAAGGGATACAGGTGCGTTCATAAGCCAACTTTATAAAATGAAGTTACAAAGTTAGAACGTTATCCTTATTTCCCTTGATGTAGTGAGTTTGTACACCAAAATCTCACATGAAGATGGCTTAAATGCTTTGAGGTTCACAATGATATGCCTGACTTCATTGTGATGCTCCTCACTATAAGAGCACAGCAGATGCACTGAGAGGCTGCATGAGGTGGCTGCAGAATGCAATATATTGTGCAGTTATTTCTGCTGCTTCTCCCTCTGCTATAGACAGGAGGCTGGACACTGTCCTGAGGGCTCTGAGCACCTGTGTGACCTCACAAGTAAGGGGTGTGGTGCAAAATGACATCACACACCATGACATCATGTGTAGAGTAGTGGTTAGGGCTCTGGACTCTTGACCGGAGGGTCGTGGGTTCAATTCCAGGTGGGGGGACACTGCTATTGGAGCAAGGTACTTTACCCAGATTGCTCCAGTAAAAACCCAATCATATAAATGGGTAATTGTATGTAAAAATAATGTGATATCTTGTAACAATTGTAAGTCGCCCTGGATAAGGGCGTCTGCTAAGAAATAAATAATAATAATAATAATAATAATCATAGTGAAGTCAGAGAAAACTATCATGCAGCCTCTTAGTGCATATGCATATCAGGGACTCAGCATCAGGACCAATTATTAAATCAAGATTAAAATCCTATTTGTTCAACAAGGTATTATTATTATTATTATTCCATGTACAGTGCTTTCAGGTGTTTCACAGAAGGCTCTTTATAAATCCCTATTGTATTGTATTAGTGTATTGTTTCCTAATCTTTGAAATAGTATATCCCTGTTAACCCATTCCAGCATCCCTGCACTGCTCCTAGATTCACTCCAGCTTGATATTTCTCTTGAGCCTGTTAGAACACTCCACTATTGTGTCTTTTTCTTATAAAGTTCTGGTAGACGTTCCAGCTGAGATTCTGGTCTAGTGTCTTAAACACACAGCTGCTCACAGTGTGGAATGCATGGCTTGTGTGCACTGAAATCAGAGAGCTGAGCAGGAGAGATCTCAGGAAATGAAACATTCTTGAGACATAAGTCAGTTTCTGCTCAACCTGTTTATTAAAACCTGGCCTCAGACCAAAACCTCACCTCTTAGAGCTTTAAACAGTTCTGTTTTTTGTGAAATCGTCAGTCTCTCTGCCTCACTGAAGCAGGAATGGCTTCAAACATGTGGTCAGAGGAGCACTTGATCTGTCCAGTGTGTCTGGATATATTGAAGGACCCAGTCACTACAGCCTGTGGACACAGTTACTGTATGAGGTGTATTAAGAACTGCTGGGATCAGACTGATCATACAGGTATCTACAGCTGTCCCCAGTGCAGAAAGACCTTTACCCCAAGGCCTGATCTGGGCAGAAACACAATTTTAGCTGAAGTTGTGGAGAAATTAAAGAAGACAGGACTAAGTCCTCCACCTGCTCAAAGTTATGCTGGACCTGAAGATGTGCCATGTGATTTCTGCACTGGGAGAAAGTTCAAAGCTGTGAAATCCTGTTTGACGTGCCTGGCCTCTTACTGTGAAACACACGTCAAACCACACAGTGAGGTTACTCCATTAAAGAGGCACAAGCTGGTCAATGCAATTGGAGATCTGGAGCAGAAGCTTTGTGCTAAACACCAGAAGGTTTTGGATATCTTCTGTAGAACTGATCAGACGTGTGTTTGTGCGTTATGTATTGTCAAGGAACACAAGAGCCACGATACAGTCTCAGCTCAGACACAAAGGAGTGTGAAACAGGTAAGAGTCTGAATGATTTCCTTGTAGCTATCCTAGAAAATAAGAATTCACAGGCATATTTAACATGTCTGTATACTAGGTTATACAGTCAAACATCAGATCAGTTTTTTATATATATATGTGTGTGTGTGTGTCATGGATTCAAATGTATTTCAAGCTAAGTTGGGTAGTTTGTGGTACATTGGAATTGAATGTAAAAATAGTATAATTTATATTCCTAGTATTTTGGAGTAGTGTGGAGTAGTGGTTAGGGCTCTGGACTCCTGACCAGAGGGTCGTGGGTTCAATCCCCAGTGGAGGACACTGCTGCTGTACCCTTGAGCAAGGTATTTTACCTAGATTGCTCCAGTAAAAACCCAGCTGTATAAATGGGTAATTGTATGTAACAATTGTAAGTCGCCCTGGATAAGGGCGTCTGCTAAGAAATGTAATAATAATAATAATAATAATTTTGTATATTTGGTTATTTTATAAAATCATAGCTCAGTTTCATTGTTTAAGATAGTATAGTTTAAATGGTTAAACTGTGTAAACATAAAGTTCTCAGCAAAGCCAAGCAGCTATTTTAAAACTCTTTAAGGTCCGAGCCAATTTTTGCTTGTTTTCAAATTTGTGCGTACATAACTGTAGGGGTGACATGCAAGTGTCTCACATCAAATGAAAGGGAACAAACTGGGCTTGCAAGTAAAATAACGCTCAGCAATCTCACACTCACCCTCTTTGTTGTAGGTAACTGTGACAGAAATATAATGAATCTTGGTGGTAAATCTCCCTCCCGACCTGTGAGGGCGCTAAGCAACCAAATCAGAAACTCAATATTTGGATTTTTAATACGGAATGGAAGGGTGAAACCCGTTGTCACCAAAATCCAGGCTTTGGTAGATGTGGCGATCCCCAAAACCAAGACTCAGGTGAGGTCGCTACTGGGATTAGCCGGTTATTACCGCCGCTTTATCCCCGAATATGCCACAGTGGTTAACCCTTTAGTAGACCTCACCAAAAAGAGTGCTCCAAATTTAATTAACTGGTCAGCTGAGTGTCAGGGGACGCTTGATACTGTTAAGCGAAGACTCTGCCAGGCCCCTATTCTCATCACACCAGATTTCACCAAGAGAGTGGGTTTGGGTGCAGTCTTGTCTCAAAAGGTAGACGGAGTAGAACACCCGATACTGTATCTCAGCACAAAGATGCTACCTTGGGAGTGCAACTACTCCATATTCAAAAAGGAGTGTCTGGCCATTAAATGGGCTACTCACTCTTTACGATACTACCTGCTTGGACATTTATTTGATCTTGTCACAGACTACGCCCCACTCAAGTGGTTAAGCACAATGAAGGATAGTAATGCCTGGAGAACTTGGTGGTATCTTGCACTGCAACCCTTCATGTACCACATGGTACACCGTGTGGGGAAAGACCATCAAAATGCAGATTATTTTTCCAGAGAGGGGGAAGTAATGGGAAAGATAGATTCAGCCGAGTGTTCCTTCGTCTCCACTCTGAGCGGTGGGGTATGTGACAGAAATATAATGAATCTTGGTGGTAAATCTCCCTCCCGACCTGTGAGGGTGCTAAGCAGCGAGGACATAGTTCTTTTGACGGGCTGGACTGACAGTTCTTTCCCGGTTCGGGGAGTGGGCTAGTCTGGAAGAAGGTGAGACTCTGTTGCAAGAAAGTATTGACCCGGAATGTAAACAATGTAGCAGCCGCAGATTGTAAAGGCAGCTGCATTCGTTTATCAAGGGGTCATGCGTGACAGCATAAAAAGGGGACAGAGACTCGTAATCAGTTACTTCGCTTGTTTTTATTGAGAGACTGGAAGGACCATGTGAGACGCAGAGAAAGCGTACAGGAAAATATTCGTGAGTGTTTTGTTTGTTTGTTCATGTCCGTTTAGTAACTGTCTGTGTTTTTGTTATATAGCACTAGACAGCTTACACATTCTGGAGCAGTCGCCAGAGGTCAGCACAAACCCGGAACAGCACTGCACTCGTATCACTATAAACTGTATTTTATACCAGTAGCACTAATTCACGCACTAACGGACTTGTGTATGTGTTTTGTGTTTTGTGTGGGTGTATAATAAAAACAGGACTATTATTTGCGGGGCAAACCCGGGGATTATAAATGAAGTAACACACGCTGCTGTATTACTTACCTTCATTATTATTTACTGTTTGTGTTGCTGTCAGAAACGGGACAAAAACAAATAAAACGAACCTTTTCACCTGGATTACAATTGTCTGTCTGTTCTTTAATCACCTGCACCTGCACACTATTAACCACTTCACCACAGTAACAGAAAACCCCAAAAAACACTTTAGAAAAAATCTTCATTTATTGTTTATTAAAGAAATCAGCAGTACTGGCTACAATCTAACACTTCTGAATGAAACTTGAACTTGAAATGAACATTGGGTACATTCTGAATAGATTGAGCTGAAAACAAAGAAAAATATGAACATTTTACAAAAGGGCTGCTTGTTGGTCAGGCTCTGCTTCTGTGTTCCTCTTCTCATGTGAGAGAGCTGCTGTGGGGGTGGGAGGGGAGGGTGTTCTTTTGGGTGCAGATATGCTGGAGCTTCTGCACTGTAATTATAAAATAAAACACAAATACATACAATGCTTACGTCACCACTCACCAGAAGCCTGTAACTCGACACCAAGATCAGCTGACAAGCTGCAGCAGAGAAGTGTGTCTTTCAGTAAACAAGCACAGACTTACTGTTGCAAACACACACCCTCATTCACACATTAGAGAAATAGCTACATTCTACGACACTTGAAATATGTATTTACAAGCTGCAGCAGATTTGAGAAGTGTGTCTTTTCAGTAAGCAAGCAAGGCACGAAATAAAAATACTTTTCACGCACACTCACACACACAGAGAGACACACACACACTGACACACACTCTCACAAATACGCAGAGATCAGAAGAATAGCTAAAAGATTTCTACTACATTCAAAATATTGATTTTATAACCTGGAAACAAGGCAAAAAAGAAATGGTAACAATGCCATAGACACACATACTTTATTACTTCAAAAAATATGAAAAATATTTAAAAAAAAATAAAAATAAATAAACAGTAAAAATTTTAATTTTTAAATAATATATATTTACATCATATAAATAGAAAACAATGCTATGCTTATAAAGGACCTCGTCCTTGTACAAAGCCCATCTCCTTCAGTATCATAGCTCTCCAAACACATCCATCACTGTCACTACATGCCTCAATCTTCTTCCAACCTCCTCTGCACTGAATCGGTTTGTTTTTTGTTAGCTCTGAAGGTTCATTTTCATTTCAAGTAGCCATTTCTTCTCTATATTTTAAATCTACGATGTCTGCACCATAAATCCAATGCAGGCTTGCAAAAGCCAGAAATGCAGGAAATGTACAAGGCTGCTGTTTAAAAAGATATAGGACTTGCAAGGGTGTCCATAATACTGCCTGATTAAAATGCCTTTAAAGTTATGACTGCCAACAGTGATTTTCTCATTATTTACCTAGTTGCTTGACAACAAAAAGTGACAGATGCTAGATGAGCCATCACTCACTGTTACTAGTACGAAACAGTCCTATCTAGTGGACAGCTACTGTGGATCAAGTATCCTTTTGTATTGCTGGCAGCTGTGCACTAGATGGTGTTGTATCTTACTACTATACACACGTTGTCTGATCTAGCCTGTGCTACAGATGTCTATGGCGTGTAACTAGAACTGAAGAGCAAAATATATTCAAGAAGCACTCAGAATTATTGCAAACATTGTAGAGATAATGGAAGAAGAAAACAGAAAAATATATTTGAGCTAAAATTATTCTGTCAATTTCAATAGCATACTTAAACAGGCCTGTGCTGGGTGTGACAGGATATCACTAAATACCTCATCAGAAATGTCACTGTGTTTCTACACAGAAGCAGCTGAGAGCGACACAGACAGAAATACAACAGAGAATCCAGGAAAGACTGAAAGAAGTGGAGGAGCTGAAACAGGCTGTGGCGTCACTGAAAGTGGGTATTGACAAGAGGGTGTTATTATTATTATTATTATTATTATTATTATTATTATTATTATTATTATTATTATTATTAACAGATGGAGTGGAACACATCTACAGAAGTTTACTGTCTATGTAACAATCTGTGACTTAGTGAACCATTGTTTGGGTCTCAGTTACCTAAGTAGATTAAACAATCAGTGTATTCTACAAAAATATTAACCGTCCCCCATCATAGAAATGTTTTATCTTTTACCCAGGGTGCATGTACTGAAAATGTAATTAGTATTAAAACACGAGCAGGGAGTACACTGAAGAGTATTACACAAAACCCTTCATTTCATCAACCTGATCATATTGAAGTAGCTGTTGATGAGGGTAATAATAAAATTGAAACCCTTATTGCAAATTGTAGGGATTATTCTGTTAGATCTATCCGCACCCAGGGGCTGATTTCCAATAATCTTTATCTCAGTGCAATAAAATACACGTAGTTCTACTTAATGTGCGGTCCCTATCTAATAAAGCTCTTTTAATTAGTGATCTCATCACTCGCTATAAACTTGGATTTTTATTTCTGACTGAGACCTGGCATAGTGTGGATGATAATACTTCTTTAATTGCAGCCTCACCCTCCAGCTATACTTTTACCCAGCAAGCACGTGCTGGGGGGGAGGGACTAGCTAGCATTTTCCTTGATATCTACAATTGGCAACATAATAGCTTTGGAGAATATTTATCCTTCATACTTGGTAGTCGACTTCCTGTACTTATGGTAAATATCTATCGCCCACCTAAACCAAGACAATCTTTCTTCCTACAATCTTTCAGTCTATAATTTCCACTAAATATGATAGGATTCTTATGCTTGGAGATTTTAATTTGCACACTGATATTCTATCTGATTCGACAGCTATGGACTTTTTAAGTCTATTAGATTATTTTGAGTTTACTCAGCAAGTAACAGGGCCTACACATAACCATGGTCATACTTTAGATTTAGTTATATCTCGAGGACTAGAAATGATCATGTCCCCAACTATCAACCCTGCATTATCAGAACATTTTTTAATTTCATTTGAGGCTATATTACCTATATGTAAAAAGACTGTAGTGAGTTCTGTTAAAAGGTGCATTATAAATCCTGCAGTTGTTCAAAAGTTTTCTGAAGTAGTTAGTCTATGTCCACCCATCTCAACAAGTTCTCTATCAACTGATGAGTTAGTTGACAGATACAACCATCAACTAAAAACTGCTCTTGATGCTGTGGCTCCAGTAAAAATTAAAACTGTAAATGTAGGACACCGTGGCTGAATAATGATATCATCAAATAAAAAGAAATTGTCACAAAGCAGAGCGTAATGGAGAGATACAAAATTACAAATACATTATGATATTTTAAAGCACTGCCTATCAAAGTATAATGCAACATTAATATCAGTAAGAAGTGCTTACTTCTCCAGTCATATTGCAGAAAATAATAACAATGCTACAGTCCTTTTCTCAGCTATTGATAGATTAGTAAACCCATCTCCTTCACCTGAATATTGCATTGTGGCCTCACCTATCAAGTGTGAAGAATTCTGTGATTATTTTGATGGAAAAATACTTAGTATTAAGGATCAAATTCCACAAAATGATTTTGAGCTCTGTGTACCACCAAAAACAATCGAAACAAAATTACATTATTTTTCTTTGATTAACTTACAAGACTTAAATAAAATAGTTATGCACATTAAATCTTCTACGTGTCTTTTGGATTCTATACCAAGCAGTCGCTTGAAGAAGGTGTTTAGTAAGCTGTCCAATGATGTCCTTGATATAGTTAATAGCTCTTTGTCATCAGGAAGGTTTCCTTCTTCTTTAAAAAAACACTTTAGTAAAACCTTTACTTAAGAAATCTAATCCGGATAGTTCAGTTCTAAGTAATTTTAGACCTATTTCAAACCTTCCTTTTTGAGCAAAGGTACTTGAAAAAGTCGTTTTTAAACAAATTAATAGTTTCTTTAACAATAATAACATCTTCGAGAAATTTCAATCAGGATTTCGCGCTAACCATAGCACTGAGACTGCACTTGTCAAAGTGGTAAATGATCTACGTATAAGTACAGATTCCAACAAAAAGACTGATACATACATATTACAGCAGGTTCTTTTTTTAATGGCTTTTTCTGACATAAGGCTACAACTTGAAAACAGAAGAGGCATTGAGGTACAAAGGTATAGAAGGGTGTAAAAAGATTATTTGTGTTATATTATTATATTATTATATGAATTTGTGCGAATTCATTTTTGCAGCTGGCAATCAATGCACAAAATAAATGATGCAATTCATTGTTAAATATTGTACACTCCCCTCCAACAAGTATTTGGACAGATGAATACATGCAGAATGACTGGAGGTGCCGCATTTGTTCCCATTTTCCCCAAGCAGAACGCTTGCTTACTATATATCTTGAATAGCATATACTTAGTATTAAGGATCAAATTCCACAAAATGATTTTGAGCTCTGTGTACCACCAAAAACAATCGAAACAAAATTACATTATTTTTCTTTGATTAACTTACAAGACTTAAATAAAATAGTTATGCACATTAAATCTTCTACGTGTCTTTTGGATCCTATACCAAGCAGTCGCTTGAAGAAGGTGTTTAGTAAGCTGTCCAATGATGTCCTTGATATAGTTAATAGTTCTTTGTCATCAGGAAGGTTTCCTTCTTCTTTAAAAAAACACTTTAGTAAAACCTTTACTTAAGAAATCTAATCCGGATAGTTCAGTTCTAAGTAATTTTAGACCTATTTCAAACCTTCCTTTTTGAGCAAAGGTACTTGAAAAAGTCGTTTTTAAACAAATTAATAGTTTCTTTAACAATAATAACATCTTCGAGAAATTTCAATCAGGATTTTGCGCTAACCATAGCACTGAGACTGCACTTGTCAAAGTGGTAAATGATCTACGTATAAGTACAGATTCTAAGTGTTTATCTTTACTAATCCTTTTAGATCTGAGTGCTGCTTTTGATTCTGTGGATTACAAGATTTTAATTAATCATCTTAGAGAATTGGTGGGCCTTTCTGGTAGTGTCATAACTGGTTCATATCCTATTTAATGAATAGACAGTATTTTGTTGCCTTAGGAGAATCTACATCTGGACTAGCTAATATTACATGTGGTGTCCCGCAGGGCTCCATTCTTGGTCCCATGTTATTTTCTTTATACATCCTGCCTCTTGGGGAGGTTATTCGTAAACATGGGGTGAATTTCCACAGCTATGCAGATGACACACAGATTTATATATCTGTTAAACCAGGTGACACTACAGCTATCAATGTCCTTTTCAAATGTCTAGCCAATATTAGAAACTGGATGTCTCAGGATTTCTTACAGTTAAATTCTGATAAGACAGAAGTCTTACTTTTAGGCTCTAATCAACAGATGGACTCGACAAATATTGATCTAGTTATGTTAAAATCAAATGTAAAATCTGAAGTGAAAAACCGGCGGGTTATTTTTGATTCTGCACTTTCTTTTGAACCACATATAAAATATATTACTAGAGTGTCCTTCTATCATTTAAGAAACATTGCAAAATTAGGTCATTCTTGTCCTTGGATGATGCAAAGAAATTAGTACCTGCTTTTATTTTTTCTAGGTTAGATTACTGTAACGCTTTATTCTCTGGATTTACAAGTCATGCTATATCACTTCTACAGCTAGTGCAAAAAGCTACTGCTAGAATGCTAACTAAAACAAAAAAAGGGCTCAAGGCCTGTGTTGGCATCATTGCATTGGCATCCTGTGCATTACAGAATTGATTTTAAAATTCTATTACTAGTTTTTAAAGTACTGAATGGACTATCTCCACAATATCTAAATGATATGCTAATTCCTTATCAGCCTGAACGCACTCTGAGATCTGCAAATGCTGGCCTTTTATGTATTCCAAAGGTGAATGGTAAAATGATGGGAGAGGCTGCTTTCTGTTTTAATGCCCCAACACTCTTCAATCAGAGATTCACCTTCAATTGCAATCTTCAAATCTCGATTAAAACATACCTTTTTAATATAGCTTTTCCATAACATTTTTATGTTTTATTCTGCATTTTATTTATTTTTAAATAAATGTACTCTTTTCTTACTGTTTATTATTGTATTTTTTTCTGTATGTAAAGCGGTTTGAATTGTATTGTATATGAATTGTGCTATATAAATGAAAGGTTTATTATTATTATTATTATTATTATTATTATTATTATTATTATTATTATTATTATTATTATTATTATTATGCCTGATGTGTTTTTTTTATTTCAATTCTAACCATGTCTCCTCTACTGTGTTCTTTCACTCAGAGATCTGCATGCATAGAAATAAAGGAAAGTGAGAAGATCTTTACTGAGTTGATCCGATCCATTGAGAAGATCCACACTGAGGTTATTGAGCTGATTGGAGCTAACGAGAAGGCTGCAGTGAATCAGGCTGAAGGACGCATGAAGAAACTGGAGCAGGAGATTGCTGAGCTAAGGAGGAGAAACGCTGAGCTGAAACAGCTTTCAGAGACACAGGATCACATCCATTTTCTACAGGTAACATCACTGCTTGTTAGAAAATCTCAAGTCCATAACTGGGACGGTTTCAGACAGACCTCTCCAATTGAATGAATCCTTGCTTTTCCCCAGGAATGTTTTGGACCCCATTCTGTTTCACTGAAAATTCCTTTTCTCCACTTTCCTGTTGTAGAATTTCCAGTCTCTCTGTGCCCCTCCTGAAGCTGGAGACTTACCCAGCATTACTGTCAACACAGACATCTCTTTTGGGGCTGTGAGGAAAGCTGTATCTGAACTTAAAGACCATATTGAGGACTTCTGCAAGGGGGAATTAGTCAAAATAACCACAACAGGTTGGTGTGAAATAGATTCCTTTGGTAGAGATTTCTCAAATAGACCATGGCTTGAGGAGGGACAGGACTTGTAAGACATTAATAAAGACCTCTTGCAGATTTGTTGGCTATATTAATATTGCAGATGTTTTATTTCAAATGATTTCCCCAGGTTGAAATGCCCCATCTCATTTACAGTGACATCCCGAGTGATGAGAGCAGGAAGGAAGAGAGTTTCTAATGCATTACATGAGAAAACAACACAATAGCATTCAAACAGAGACAGAGGGATTCACACATTAAATAACACATTCATTCCATATAGGATGCTAACTTACAGTCCTGCACTTTCAATTTTAAAGATTTATAGGAGTTGGAGGTCATGGTCATGTTTGTATTGCAAATCCTCTACAGTAAAGTCTTTGGTTTAAAACAGTTTTCTGTATTTTATTTAGTGAATGAAACAGCAGTTTATACCCTGGGGTCTAGGAGAAGTGACAGACGTTTCAAAGGTAAGGCTTTTCTTCCAGTAAAACATTTTATCTCCAGAGGCATTCTCCCTTTTTGGAAGGCCCTAATGCCTCAGTGAAAGAGTGGCTGGAGATGTATTAGATTAGTTCTTGTGTGAAAGATTCCTGATGAGGGTGGAGTTAGCTAGGTTGTTTGCTACACTGATAAACTGAACAGATGCACTTTGTGTTTAAAGATTAAGAGCATGGAGGATTGCTGTTTGGAGTCTGTGTGTGTTGTGTATTAATCCACATTTTTCAATTCTGTTTCTCTCTTTTTTCTGTCCAGTGAATGAAGTTGCAGTTTACAGTCTGCAGGCTCCAGAGCCAAGGAACAGAGCTGAGTTTTTAAAATGTAAGTCTGTTTTCACTGAAACATTTGATTGAAAGATGTGTCACTCCATTGTGAGAAGAGCTAACATTACAGAACAGGGAGGGGTGGAGCTTGAGGGCAGCAATTATTATTATTTATTAGTAATTGTGAAGCCATTAATCTACACTCCTCTCCAACAAGTATTGGTTCAGATGAATACATGCAGAATGACAGAGGGAGGGTCATTTGTTGCCTGTTTTTCCACTCAGACCTTTCTCTCCCTAAATATCTTGGTATCCCTGAATCGATAATCATCCCATCTTTTAATACATGTACAATGCATGTGAAACCAGTTGTGGGGTAAAATGAACAGCTATCCCTCCCAGTCATCCTGTGCTGGTAGTAAATGTATATTGCAGTATCACTGTACTTGTGGGATGGATTGCTCATTAAAATATTAGACAGATATTTGAAGAGTGGATGATATTCTATTGAAGATATTTAGTAAGCAAGGGGTCTGAGTGGGTAAAATGGCAACACATACCCTGTAGGAACATTAAGTGAACTGTAATTGTATGTAGAGCTGCATTTGATTAGTACTAATTGAAGAAGTTTGATAAGATCGAGGAATTATAATGAACAAAACAATCAAACAGCACTTTATTGAAGACAGAAAACTAAAGCGAGAGAGAACTCATCCAAAGTCAGAAAAAAATCTCAAGTAAGAATTATAGATCAAATATATTGATTATCAACCTTAAACATCACAGTCTAAATATACTTGTCTATAAAATAGCAGGGAGCAGGGAGGAGACAGGAGGGAGGAGGGAGAATGTGGGAGGGAGCAGGGAGGAGGGAGAATGGAGGAGAGAGCATAGAGGAGGGAGGAGGGAGTATGGAGTAGGGAGGAGGGAACATAGAGGAAGCAGCAGGGTGGAGGGAGCATGAAGGAGGGAGCAGGGAACATGGAAGAGGGAGCATAGAGGAGGGTGAAGGGAGCATATAGGAGGGAGCAGCGAGGAGGGAGCATAGAGGAGGGATTAGGGTGCCTGGAGGAGGGAGCAGGGAGCATGGAGGAGGTATCATAGAGAAGGGAGAAGGGAGCAGGGAGCATGGAGGAGAGAGCAAAGAGCGTGGAGGAGGGACCATAGAGCAGGGAGCATAGATGAGAGAGTAGGGAGGAGGGAGTAAGGAGGAGGGATTATGAAGGAGGGAGCAGGGAGCAGAGATTTTAATGGATTATATGCTATTCAAGATATATAGTAAGCAAGCGTTCTGCTTGGGGAAAATGGGAACAAATGCGGCACCTCCAGTCATTCTGCATGTATTCATCTGTCCAAATACTTGTTGGAGGGGAGTGTACAATATTTAACAATGAATTGCATCATTTATTTTGTGCATTGATTGCCAGCTGCAAAAATGAATTCGCACAAATTCATATAATAATATAATAATATAACACAAATAATCATTTTACACCCTTCTATACCTTTGTACCTCAATGCCTCTTCTGTTTTCAAGTTGTAGCCTTATGTCAGAAAAAGCCATTAAAAAAAGAACCTGCTGTAATATGTATGTATCAGTCTTTTTGTTGGTTTTGTACCATTCAAACCTAGTGGAGATTTTTTCAGTGACCTGACTTTTCCAACCATCTCTCCTCTAACAGTTCTCTTTTCTTCAATCAGATTCCTATCAGCTCACACTGGACCCCAATACAGCGAATATAAACCTCTGTCTGTCTGAAGGGAACAGAAAAGTGACATACACTAGAGACATCCAGATATATCCTCATCACCCAGATAGATTTGAGAGCTATTCCCAAGTCCTTTGCAGAGAGGGTTTGTCTGGGACTCATTGTTACATGGAGATTGAGTGGAGTGGTGGATGGGCTGATATAGGAGTCACATATAAAGGAATCAGCAGGAAAGGAGGGGATCGATCCTGTGGCCTTGGATACAATGACAAGTCCTGGAGTTTGTTCTGCTCTGGTTACAGTTACACTGCCAGGCACAATAACAATGAAACTGAAATAACTGCCCCCCGCTCCCCCAGAATAGGAGTGTATCTGGACTTTAATGCCGGCACACTGTCCTTTTCTGGCGTCTCTGACACAATGACCCTCCTGCACAGATTCCAAACCACATTCACTGAGCCGCTCTATCCTGGGTTTAGACCTGGTTATGATTCCACTGTAACAATCTGTCAGCTGAACTAGACTGTTTTGTGTTGTAAGAAACCCTTTATATTGAACTCCCTGCCTGTCCTCTCCACTCCTCGGGTGAAGGGAATGTTCAATCTGACACAACCTTGGATGAAAGTTAGGGGGTAAAATGGCGCTACCTGCAGAGCGAATTATTTGTTTTTACACTTGGGGCCGAGGCAGCCTCATTTTTACAGTTTAATCTGTCAGGTTAGTGTTTTTGTAATTGTAAACACTCACAACTGGACAGCTGTTTCAGCATAAAATGTTCAATATGTCCTGCGTATTTACTGATTACAAATACATAAACAGCACCAAGTGGCAGACTTAGTTGGCATCTCTGCACAGTGCTAGAATTCCACAGCATGTACTGATAAGTATCTCTTAAGGTGATTGTAGCTCACTAAATAATTCCACAGTGTGTTCCTATATTGCACTTCCATTGGCTCCATATGACTCAAATGTTCAGCTTTGAAAAGCATGAGATCTGGTGTTACTTGAGGTTAAATAAAGTTCTCAGTTTCTATGCCTTATTCTCAGGGTGCATGTTTACTATAGCAGGTGTTTCTTTCAACACAAAGGATCCTTCAGGCGGTCCAGAAGCATTTAAACTAGAAAGGAAGGGGGGAGAAAACAAAAAAACAGAAGGGAGACCACATCAAAACAAGGGCAACAACTCAGGTAAGACCACTATTAAATGTATTTATCTTAATGCTAGAAGTCTCAGAAACAAAATGTTAGAACTTGAAGCTACTGCACTAACAAGTAACTACGATGTGATAGGTGTTACAGAAACTTGGTTGTCTGAGAGTGATGGAGATGAATATAATATTAGTGGGTACACACTATATAGGAAAGACAGGCAGGACAGAAGAGGCGGAGGGGTAGCGCTATACATAAGAAATAGCCTTGAAGCCCAGGTGTTAAATCAGGACAAAGAAAACAATGCAGAATCAACATGGGTCAGAATAATGGACACCAATTCAAAGGGCATAATAATAGGAGCATGCTATAGACCGCCAAATTCAGACGCCAAGCAAAATAATCTGTTGTACAATGACATTCGAAATGCGTGTAGAAAAGGAGAAGCCATACTAATGGGGGATTTCAACTTCCCCTGTATAAAATGGGAAAACCCGATGGGGGGCACGACGGACGAAATTGAAATGGTGGAAATGACAAATGACTGCTTCCTAACGCAATTTGTCAAGGCACCGACTAGAGGGGAGGCATGCCTTGACTTAGTCTTTTCAAATAATGAAGACAGAATAACTAAAACAGAGAGGTCAGAGAGCCATTGGCAAACTCAGACCACAACATGGTCTCATTTGAAATATTTTTTAAAACCCCAAAAGTAATGACTAAAGCTAAGGTTTACAATTTTAGAAAAGCAAACTACGAAGGTATGAAACAGAGACTAACAGAAGTAGATTGGAGTAAAATAGAGAAAACATCCACAGAAAAAGGATGGCTGTTTTTTAAAAATGTAGTACTAGAGGCACAAAACAATTACATCCCAAAAGTAGACAAATCTAAATCTAAAACAAAATGGCCAAATGGTTTAATAGATCAATTAAAAAAAATATTCAGCGAAAAAAGGCACTTTACAGAGCGTTTAAAAGGGACCAAAAACAAAGCACACAGAAAGAGTACTTGGAACTGCAAACACAAGTCTAAAAGGAAGTTAGAAAGGCCAAGAGAGAGATAGAAATCAATATTGCTAAGGGGGCTAAAACCAATTCCAAAATGTTTTTCCAATATTATAACAGCAAGAGAACATTCAAAGAGGAGGTTAAATGTCTAAGAGACACAAATGGCAAAATCATAGATGAAGAAAATAGCAAATATATTAAATGATTACTTTTCACAGGTTTTTACAAAGGAGGACACGGACAACATGCCCCACATGTCGACCTGTTCCTATCCAATTTTAAATAACTTTAGCATAACAGAGGCAGAAGTGTTAAAGGGACTATGAGCTCTTAAAATAAACAAATCCCCTGGGCCAGATGAGATCCTCCCAATAGTATTCAAAGAAATGAAAGAAGTTATTTACAAACCGCTAACCAAGATCATGCAACAGTCTCTTAACACAGGGGTTGTACCAACAGACTGGAAAATAGCAAACGTAATACCGATCCACAAAAAGGGAGACAAAACCGAACCAGGTAACTACAGACCAGTAAGCCTGACTTCTATTATATGTAAACTTATGGAAACTATAATAAGATCCAAAATGGAAAATTACCTATATGGTAACAATATCCTGGGAGACAGCCAGCATGGTTTTAGGAAAGGTAGATCATGTCTAACTAACCTACTTGACTTTTTTGAGGATGCAACATTGAAAATGGATAACTGTAAAGCATACGACATGGTTTATTTAGATTTCTAGAAAGCTTTTGACAAAGTCCCGCATAAAAGATTAATTCTCAAACTGAACGCAGTAGGGATTTAAGGAAATGCATGCACATGGATTAGGGAGTGGTTAACAGGTAGAAAACAGAAAGTACTGATTAGAGGAGAACCCTCAAAATGGAGTGAGGTAACCAGTGGTGTACCACAGGGATCAGTGTTAGGTCCTCTGCTATTCCTAATCTACATTAATGATTTAGATTCTGGTATAGTAAGCAAACTTGTTAAATTTGCAGATGACACAAAAATAGGAGGAGTGGCAAACACTGTTGAAGCAGCAAAGGTCATTCAAAATGATCTAGACAGCATTCAGAATTGGGCAGACACATGGCAAATGAAATTTAATAGAGAAAAGTGTAAAGTATTGCATGCGGGCAATAAAATTGTGCATTATAAATATCATATGGGAGATAGTGAAATTGAAGAAGGGAACTATGAAAAAGACCTAGGAGTTTATGTTGACTCAGAAATGTCTTCATCTAGACAATGTGGGGAAGCTATAAAAAAGGCTAACAAGATGCTTGGATATATTGTGAGAAGTGTTGAATTTAAATCAAGGGAAGTAATGTTAAAACTCTACAATGCATTAGTAAGACCTCACCTAGAATATTGTGTTCAGTTCTGGTCACCTTGTTACAAAAATTATTTTGCTGCTCTAGAAAGAGTGCAAAGAAGAGCAACCAGAATTATCCCAGGTTTAAAAGGCATGTCGTATGCAGACAGGCTAAAAGAATTGAATCTATTCAGTCTTGAACAAAGAAGACTACGTGGAGATCTGATTCAAACATTCAAAATCCTAAAAGGTATAGACAATGTCAACCCGGGGGACTTCTTTGACTTGAAAAAAGAAAAAAGGACCAGGGGTCATAAATGGAGATTAGATAAAGGGGCATTCAGAACAGAAAATAGGAGGCACTTTTTTACACAAAGAATTGTGAGGGTCTGGAACCAACTCCCCAGTAATGTTGTTGAAGCTGACACCCTGGGATCCTTCAAGAAGCTGCTTGATGAGATTCTGGGATCAATAAGCTACTAACAACCAAACGAGTTATGTTCTTATGTTCTTCTTATGTTCTTATGCACATTTGAAACCTATATAACGAATGGAAGTGCACAGCAGCTGAGATTCATGGGATTATTTTGTCAGCTCCAATCCCTATCATTGTAAGGTCGTGTAAATAGCAGCTCACAATACTTGCCATGTCAAAGGCATGTCAGTATAGTTTCTAGCAGATTCCTGTATATAGTAGAATCCTGTTGGCTGAATAGCGTTTGAACTTGATGCTGAAGTTTATGGTGACACTTTACATGAACGTGTCATTTCTAAATAGTTTATTAACACGTTATAGATGCTTAAAATATGAGTTTATAATGCATTATAGAACAAGTCATACAGGGTAGTAACAGGATTTACTAGTTTGTTATAAATACTGAATAGATGATAAGAAATCTGCAATACATGAGAATATAAAACTGTATATTAGCTGTAAAGAAATCAGGACAAATCACATTAAACACACATGATTTACACTTCATTGTCTGGGTCATTTATTTTGTATTTTAAATTAATCTGCTTATTGAAAAAGGTTTTTCATTATTTGTGCAAAAAACAAAAACACCTGCCACAGCAGTGTCGATATGGTGTAGGGCCTCCATGGGCAGCCAGCACGGCACTGATTGGACGTGGCAGGTAGCGATTCTGCAAGGTGCTTTTTAAATTGTGCTGGAATGATACGGGACCATTCCTCAATGATTACCAGCCTCTGATTCCTTCAGGTTGTGTTGTATTGGGGGTGGAAATCTGCAGTCAAGTCAGAGTGGCCCATACATAGAGAGAGTCACATCACTTTAGAGACTGTTCCTTGACTGTGCCTTCTTGAAAACAGAAGCACCTGCCAACCAAGCACCTCTAATCAGCCCTCTATCAAAGTGTGTCAGATCTGTGGTCCTGTGGTCCCATCGTGGTTATAGAGCTTTTAACCTCATCTCATCTCACCGACAGGAGACAGAATCCGTAACGCAGAGCATCACACAGCACTGCCTGTTGCATAGTCTCATCAGTAAGTGCTTGCAGATATACAGACACTCCCCAGCTCTACACTGTATCACCGCACTAAAGGGTTTTCTCTTAGAGATTATGAATAATGTAACTGATGTCAGAGTTCATGTTATTGTGACACAGCAGGACCAGTACACTCTCTGGTTATTTCTTTTTCTTTTCCAGTCTACTTTATTTTCACTCTGAGTTTTTATCCTGCCCAGAACGTTACTTTGTTTCCTCTCCCCACTGACTTCCTTCCTGTGTCACAGGTAATAGGGCCCCCCACTTGAGTAGGGAGAGGAAACCAAGTACGACCAAGTCTGGAAAACAAAAATAATGTTTAGATCAGGAGAGGGCTCTGCATAAATCTATTGTTAAGGTTCTATGTATAAACAGTGTGTAACCCCAGCCTGGGATTTGACAGTACGGTTTTCTGAAGCTTCAGATGAATTGTTGACAAACACTCTCCAGCTGCAACAGGTGCCCAAAGTCTTCATTGTATCACTTAGATTATATGAATCATTTTATTGAGCAATGTAAACTTTCCATTTGGCACAGCAGGTCCAGTAAATGCTGGTACTATTTCCCCTTGTTATTGTACCACAGAGCTGTGTTTTGTTTCCTCTCTCTCTTCACTTTGTTTCTTCCTGTACCAGGACCCCTCTGGAGTCTTGCACTGAGGTCTGGGGTCCTATTACCTGTAACACAGCAGTGAAGTGAGTGGGGAGAGCAAACCAAGTACTGCCAAGTATTGGGGCAGATTGATAAATGCACTGGGTCTTTTGCTGTGGAACTCAAATGCAGAACTCAAATGTAGTGCCGTGTTTAAAACAATAAGATCCCAACAAGGCTTCTGAGTTCTTTCAACTCATTACTGGATAAGGAACAGATTTACACACAACTCAACTCATTACTGGATAAGGAACAGATTTACACACAGCTCAACTCATTACTGGATAAGGAACAGATTCACGCACAGCTCAACTCATTACTGGATAAGAAACAGATTTACACACAGCTCAACTCATTCCTGGATGAGGAACAGATTTACACAAAGCTCAATTCATTACTGGATAAGGAACAGATTTACACACAGCTAAACTCATTACTGGATAAGGAAGAGATTTTCACACAGCTCAACTCATTACTGGATAAGGAACAGATTTACACACAGCTCAACTCATTACTGGATAAGGAACAGATTTACACACAGCTCAACTCATTACTGGATAAGGAACAGATTTACACACAGCTCAACTCATTACTGGATAAGGAACAGATTTACACACAGCTCAACTCATTACTGGATAAGGAACAGATTTACACACAGCTCAACTCATTACTGGATAAGGAACAGATTTACACACAGCTCAGCTCATTCCTGGATAAGGAACAGATTTACACACAGCTCAACTCATTACTGGATAAGGAACAGATTCACACACAGCTCAACTCATTACTGGATGAGGAACAGATTTACACAAAGATCAATTCATTACTGGATAACGAACAGATTTACACACAGCTAAACTCATTACTGGATAAGGAACAGATTTTCACACAGCTCAACTCATTACTGGATAAGGAACAGATTTACACACAGCTCAACTCATTACTGGATAAGAACAGATTTACACACAGCTCAACTCATTACTGGATAAGGAACAGATTTACACACAGCTCAACTCATTACTGGATAAGGAACAGATTTACACACAGCTCAACTCATTACTGGATAAGGAACAGATTTACACACAGCTCAACTCATTACTGGATAAGGAACAGATTTACACACAGCTCAACTCATTACTGGATAAGGAACAGATTTACACACAGCTCAACTCATTACTGGATAAGGAACAGATTTACACACAGCTCAACTCATTACTGGATAAGGAACAGATTTACACACAGCTCAGCTCATTCCTGGATAAGGAACAGATTTACACACAGCTCAACTCATCACTGGATAAGGAACAGATTTACACACAGCTCAACTCATTACTGGATAAGGAACAGATTTACACACAGCTCAACTCATTACTGGATAAGGAACAGATTTACACACAGCTCAGCTCATTCCTGGATAAGGAACAGATTTACACACAGCTCAACTCATTACTGGATAAGGAACAGATTTACACACAGCTCAACTCATTACTGGATAAGGAACAGATTTACACACAGCTCAACTCATTACTGGATAAGGAACAGATTTACACACAGCTCAACTCATTACTGGATAAGGAACAGATTTACACACAGCTCAACTCATTACATCCTTATATTCCTGAACAGAACTAGACACTCTACCACTGCAGTCAAACACATTGTTAATACTGTGATAAATCAGGAGAAATGGACAGTCTAAACATGGAAACAAGCTTGTTCTTGTTATTCCACTTGTTCTCCTTGTTGAAGAAGAAAACTCCCCTCCCCTCCAAAAACAATTGAGAACTGAAGTGGAGGCATTTCTGTCCATTTTACCCACTCAGATCCCTCGCTATCTAAATATAATGATGCGTCTGAAAAGATAATAGCACCGTCTTCAAATACAAGCTAAAGATTGTCAGATTGTCAAAGTATTTTAATTTAACAATGAAAATAAATAAATAAACTAATTTAAAATGAATAAATAAGGTTGTATTTAAGGTTTTGATAAAATAAATATGATTTTCAATTTGCACTTTAATCAGAACAATGTAATGGTTTTAAATTTGATCAGCAATAACTGCATGTAAATATTTTTATTAAAGAAATACAATTGAAAATAGGTTGATTAAAGTATTGTATATATCATCTATATATTCTTAATATTACATGTCTGATCTTTAATATCCTAGTATGTGTATGCTGAATGATTCAATGTGATTTTTTGCTCAGATCTTTATTTGAAATGCTTACTAACTATTCCAGCAATAATTGCCTCTGAAAACTCTTGTCCAGGTTGATTGTGGGGAAACGAGGTGGGGAAGCATATTGGTGGTGCGCTGGGCACTGAAGTCCACAGGGTAAGCATTGTGCACTGCAGCCCGTGCAACAGTCATACGATTCCCCACAATCAGCCTCCAGGAGTCTTTTCAGAAGCAATGTTTTGCTGGAATAGTTAGTAAGCATGGTGAATAAAATCTAATCAGAAACAGCGAGAGAAAATCCTCATCAGGTAAGAAATGTAAAGAACATGATGACATTTAAACCTTTAACCTCAGTGTGGCCCCATGAGTGTTCATTAATATCTATCTATCTATCAGGAGAGTTTTCAAAATGACCAATTATATCTGTTCATGAAAACACAGCAGCATGGCTGATTGAAATGAAATCTCTTTGAAATGTTTGATGAAGGGGGTCAGGAGGTGGGGTCCTATTACCTGTAACACAGGAAGGAAGGAAGTGAACGGGGAGAGGAAACCAGTGTGGGGGCTGCAGGATCAATGGGCTTCACCTGAGTCAAAGAGAGTGGAAATAAAGAAGTGTGGAAAACAAAACGAGCAACAGCAAAACAAGAAGGGACTTAGGAGGACGATGTTCTGCTGATGAGAGGGAAGACATTGTCTGAAATGAATAAAACAAATAGTGCACAGATTTGAAAACCAGTGTGGGGGCAGCAGGATCAATGGGCTTCACCTGAGTCAAAGAGAGTGGAAATAAACAGCAACAGCAAAACAAGAAGGGACTTGAGAGAGCGATGTTCTGCTGATCAGAGGGAAGACATTGTCTGAAATGAATAAAACAAATAGTGCACAGATTTGAAAAGTAGGTCCCTTGATTGTAAGCTTTGTTTGAGTGTCTGTTCTGTATAAAATGGTTTTAACTCATGAAATCAGCACTGTAATAAATGAGTATGTCAGTAACATACACACCCTGTCTGATAACACTAGAACATGTCAAGTTCTCATAATATACAGCCTCGCCTGGACTGGAGGGACCACCCTTCACGTTCTCTTAGGGGGTGAGCAGACCTTGTTCCTCAAGCTTGCTTTGAACTGGAGAGAAGAAAGCCATTGGTGCTCAGTTTGTGGTTTATATGCCCACGAAGATCAAACTCCACCAAACTCCGCCTCTTAGAGTGTTACACAATTCCAGGAAATCAGCACAGTTAAGTTTCGTTTGTCGTGAAATTGTCAGTCTCTCTGTCTCACTGCAGCAAGAATGGCTTCAAACTTGTGGTCAGAGGATCAGTTTAGCTGTTCAGTGTGTCTGGAGCTATTGAAGGACCCAGTCACTACATCATGTGGACACAGTTACTGTATGGGGTGTATTAAGAACTACTGGGATCAGACTGATCATACAGGTGTCTACAGCTGCCCCCAGTGCAGAGAGACCTTTACCCCAAGGCCTGATCTGCGCAGAAACACCATGCTGGCTGAAGTTGTAGAGGAATTAAAGAAGACAGTGCTCAATCCTCCTCCTGCTCAAAGTTATGCTGGATCTGGAGATGTGTCGTGTGATTTCTGCACTGGGAGAAAGTTCAAAGCTGTGAAATCCTGTTTGACGTGCCTGGCCTCTTATTGTGAAACACACGTCAAGCCACACTATGAGGGGGCTGCTTTCAAGAGGCACAAGCTGATCAATGCAATTGGAAATCTGGAGCAGAAGCTTTGTGCTGAACACCAGAAGGTTTTGGAGGTCTTCTGTAGAACAGATCAGACATGTATTTGCTTGTTGTGTACACAAGATGAACACAAGAGCCATGATACAGTCTCAGCTAAGAAAGAAAGGAGTGGGAAACAGGTAAGGATTTGAACCAATTCCTTGTATCTTTCCTAGAAGATAAGAATTCCCAGGGATATTTAACATGTCTGTTTACTAGGTTATACAGTTTCACATTAGATCTGATTTTAATTGTATATTAAAAGCTATTTAAAGAGCCCTAGTTTTTTAATTGCTCTATCTAAACTATGATGTACTAACATGTATTTCAGGGTGTAACAGGGGTGTTGTTACAGGTGTGGCTATCGCTGATTGACAGGAGAGACACAGGAGGTTTTCTTTGATACAAAAAACACGAAACATTCAAATCAAAACGCTGCTCGAAAACAACTAGAAAATAAAAGTTGACCAAACAAGAAAGGAGGTCCCGCTCCAGGAACAGTCTCCCTGACACCTCCTGTCTAGACTTGGGTGGCATTAAAATCCTGGATTTGAATATGCCCTGTCATATCTAGCACACACTTGATTGGCAAAAACATTATTTACAATCAAACAAAAACACAGTATTTACACGTGCAAGACCTCAGCCCTGCCTCAAAGGGTAAGAAGGATTTGTTCAGCTGTTTTGTGGTGCATTGGAATTTGTAGTGTAAAATTAGCATGATTTATATTCCTAGTGTTTTTTATATGTATCTTACAACTTAATAAAATCATAGATCAGTTTCATTGTTTAAGATAGTTTAATTGGTAACATAAAAATAACATTCCCAGCAAAGTCACCTAATTTAAAAAATCAAAAAACAAAAAAAAAAAACCAAGATTATTATGATATTCAATGTAAAATATTAATATGATATGCAACATACAAGATTAATATGATATTCAATATTCACAGGGCTTCTGTTTTTCTGTGTTTATTAATTTCATTAAACCAAGAGGCAGCCATGCTTGTGTTTGTAGTGATGTGGTGGAAATATGATCCTCGCTTGGAAAATTGGTGCTGCAGCCGGAGGACGGAGCGAGCTTCACCCAGTACTGCCTCTATGATGCAGGGCCTCTTTAATATATTGTAATAATGATTGCAGCACAGGGATCATAAACAAAACTTTAATAATTATGTTTTGATATATAGTAAACAAAACCCATGCCTTTAAAAGTGACACATATGCATCTATCTGCCCTGGCAGAGCTGCTGTGCCCGTGCCTTTAAAAGTGACACATATGCATCTATCTGCACTGGCAGAGCTGCTGTGCCCGTGCCTTTAAAAGTGACACATACGCATCTATCTGCACTGGCAGAGCTGCTGTGCCCATGCCTTTAAAAGTGACACATACGCATCTATCTGCACTGGCAGAGCTGCTGTGCCCGTGCTATGCCATTCTTGCCAGTCTGCCCACAGTGAGGGGGTGTGTTTTTGGGAGGCTTGCTTGTACACTTAAAACGTTTGATCTTTCAATTTATAACCACCATCTAGCTGAGAAGAATTGTTTTTATTGGTAAAGTGTTCATCTTTTTAATTATGAAGGCTCAAAGTCAGTAGAGGGCATAACTCAAATCCAAGATGGCTGCCAGGCAGAAACAGTAGCTGAATTTTTGGTGTGTTATTATTATTATTATTATTATTATTATTATTATTTCTTTCTTAGCAGACGCCCTTATCCAAGGCGACTTACAATTGTTACAAGAAATCACATTAAACATTATTCAGATATCACATTATTTCTACATACAATTACCCATTTATACAGTTGGGTTTTTAGTGGAGCAATCTAGGTAAAGTACCTTGCTCAAGGGTACAACAGCAGTGTCCCACACTAGGGATTGAACCCACAACCCTCCGGTCAAGAGTCCAGAGCCCTAACCACTACTCCGCACTGCTGTGTTAAAAAAAAACTTTTTTTACATGATTAAAACAGAAATGTTTAAGTTAGTTAAAAACGAAATTTAATAACCTATTTGAAAATTGGTTTGTTGAAATCTACAATTTCTTTCTCTCACCCTACTAATCCCCTCTTTCCTTTGCTCTCTTCCACAGTGAAGTCCTTCTGCTCACGGGCTCATTCTTCTGGGGATTTTGTGTGTTGAGGCATTTTTTACATTTCTTCACAATTTGCAATTCTGTTTTAAATTCCACGAGTGTGTGAATTCTCCCTATTGAACTGTAATATAGTTTTAAATCCCACGAGCAAGAACAACCCTACGTTTCTAATTGTAATCTCGTTTTAAATCTCACAAGCGTGTGCAATCCTCCAATAGAAATGCAGGAATGTGCTGCCACTCAGTTTAAAGTATTCAGAATGAATCAATGATAGATTCAAGTCAGGAAGGAGGAACATTGCCCGACTGCGCTGGGAAAGGGATTTTTTTTGTTTGGTTTTAGGTTATTTTATTGTATTTTTTCACATGGAAAGGGGTGAAGTCAACATGAATTGAGAAACCATGTCCAGTGTTTTTCCGGTGTTTATTGGGTATACACTGATTTCATTGTTTTGTATCAGGGGTGTTTTATCTGTGTTTATCGATTAAAAATGGAAATCAGAATATCTATTAAAGAGAAAGCTGCTTCAGTTTCCTAGGTGCTTTACAAAACAAATATGTAACACATGCTAGATCAGCCATCATTCACTGTTACTAGTATGAAACAGTACCATCTAGTGGACAGTTACTGTGGATCAAGCGTACTTTTGTATTGCTGGCAGCTGTGCACTAGATGGTGTTGTATCATACTATTATACACACATGTTGTCTGATCTAGCCTGTGCTACAGATGTCTATGGCTTGCAACTAGAACTGAAGTCAAAATATATTTGACTCAGAATTATTGCACACATTGTAAAGAGGTAAGGGGACAAGAAAATATAAAATATATTTGAAATAAAATGATTCTGTCAGTTTCAATAGCATACTTAAACAGGCCTGTGTTGGGTGTGACAGGGTATCACTCAATGCTCCATCAGAAATGTCACTGTGTCACTGTGCTTCTACACAGAAGCAGCTGGGAGAGACACAGAGAGAAATACAACAGAGAATCCAGGAGAGAATGAAAGAAGTGGAGGAGATGAAACAGGCTGTGAAGTCTCTGAAAGTGGGTATTGACAAGAGGGGGGTATTATTATTATTATTATTATTATTATTAACAACAGATGGAATGGAACAAATCTGCAGAAGTTTACTGTCTATGCCTGATGTGTTTTTGATATCAATTCTAACCATGTCTCCTCTACTGTGTTCTTTCACTCAGAGATCAGCACAGAGGGAAATAAAGAAAACCACGAAGATCTTTAGTGATCTGAGCCGATCCATTGAGAAGATCCGCACTGAGGTTATTGAGCTGATTGGAGCTAACGAGAAGGCTGCAGTGAATCAGGCTGAAGGACGCATGAAGAAACTGGAGCAGGAGATTGCTGAGCTAAGGAGGAGAAACGCTGCGCTGAAACAGCTTTCAGAGACAGAGGATGACATCCATTTTCTACAGGTAACATCACTGCTTGTTGGAAAATCTCAAGTCCCTAACTGCGACAGTTTCAGACAGACCTCTCTAATTGAACGAATCCTTGCTTTTTCCCCAGGAATGTTTTGGACCCCATTCTGTTCACTGAAAACTCCTTTTCTTCACTTTCCTGTTGTAGAATTTCCAGTCTCTCTGTGCCCCTCCTGAAGCTGGAGACTTACCCAGCGTTACTGTCAACACAGACATCTCTTTTGGGGCTGTGAGGAAAGCTCTATCTGAACTTAAAGACCATATTGAGGACTTCTGCAAGGGGGAATTAGTCAAAATAACCACAACAGGTTGGTGTAAAATAGATTCCTTTGGTAGAGATTTCTCAAATAGACCATGGCTTGAGGAGGGGCAGGACTTGCAAGACATTAATAAAGACCTCTTGCAGATTGTTGACTATATGAATATTGCAGCAAGGAGGAGGGAGAGGGAGGAGGGTAAATGGAGGAGGAAGCATGGAGGAGACAGGAGGGAGGACTGTGGAGGAGGGAGCAGAGAGGACGAAGCAGGAAGGAGAGAGCAGGGAGGAGTGAGCAGGGGGCATGAAGGAGAGCATGGAAGAGGGAGGAGGGAGCAAGGATTAGGGAGCATGGAGGTGGGAGCAGGGAAATAGGAGGGAGCAGGGAGGACGAGGAGGGAGCATAGAGGGAGAAAGGTACTCAGAGGAGAGAGGAGGGAGCGGGGAGCAGGGAGCAGGGATGATGCAGGGAGGAGGGAGTGATTTGAGGATTGGCCAGACAATGACTGTTGTATGTAATCATGAACATCTTGAAGTACAGATTTTTACATCCTGAAATGAAGTGAATAAGCCTTGTTTCTTTACAGATTGCTGTTTGGAGTCTTACGTGTGTTGTGTATTAATCCACATGTTTCAATTCTATTTCTCTCTCTTTTCTGCCCAGTGAATGAAGTTGCAGTTTACAGTCTGCAGGCTCCAGAGCCAAGGAACAGAGCTGAGTTTTTAAAATGTAAGTCTGTTTTCACTGAAACATTTCATTGAAAGATGTGTCACTCCATTGAGAGAAGAGCTAACACTACAGAACAGGGAGGGGTGGAGCTTGAGGGCAGCAATTATTATTATTTATTAGTAATTGTGAAGCCATTAATCTACACTCCTCTCCAACTAGTATTGGTTCAGATGAATACATGCAGAATGACTGGGGGAGGGGCATTTGTTGCCTGTTTTTCCACTCAGACCTTTCTCTCCCTAAATATCTTGGTGTCCCTGAATAGATAATCATCCCATGTTTTAATACATGTACAATGCATGTGAAACCAGTTGAGGGGTAAAATGAACAGCTATCCCTCCCAGTCATCCTGTGCTGGTAGTAAATGTATATTGCAGTATCACTGCACTTGTGGGATGGATTGCTCATTAAAATATTAGACTAATATTTGAAGAGTGGATGATATTCCTTTAGGAACATTAAGTGAACTGTAATTGTATGCAGAGCTGCATTTGATTAGTTCCAATTGAAGAAGTTTGATAAGATCGAGGAATTATAATGAGCAAAACAATCAAACAGCAAGAGGGCTTAATTAATAGCAGCAGCAGTTTATTGAAGACAGAAAAATAAAAAGAGAGAACTTATCCAAAGTGAGAAATAAATCTCAAGTAAGAATTATAGATCAGGGGGCTCCCGAGTGGCGCATCCAGTAAAGGCGCTCCTCGCAGGATGTGCCCTATAGCCTGGAGATCGCTGGTTCGAATCCAGGCTATGTGACCGAGAGTTCCTAGGGGGCGGCGCACAATTGGCTGAGCGCTGCCCGGGTAGGGAGGGCTTAGGTCGGCAGGGGAATCCACGGCTCACCGCGCATCAGCGACCCCTGTGGCCGATAGGGCGCCTGTGGCTCTGCAGCGGAGCCGCCAGATCTGTGTTGTCCTCCGGCACTATAGGTCTGGTAGCACTGCTGTGGATCTGCAGTGCGAAAAATGACGGCTTGGAAGTAGCACGTTTCGGAGGACGCGTGTTTCAGCCTCCGTTTCCTGAGTCGGTGGGGGGGTTGCGAGCGGTGAGCCGGGGATACAGATAATAATTGGGCATGCTAAATTGGGGTGAAAACCGGGGTAAAAATAATTGGCGACGACTAAATTTGAAAAAAAAAAAAAAAAAGAATTATAGATCAAATCTATTGATTATCAATGTTAATTATTACAGTCTAAATATACTTGTCAATAAAAAAAGCAGGGACAAGGGAGCAGGGAGACTGGAGCAGGGAGGAGGGAGCATAGAGGAGGGAGAAGGGAGCAGGGAGGAGGGAGAATGGAGTAGGGAGGAGGGAGCAAGGAGTAGGGAGCATACAGGAGGGAGCAGGGTGGAAAGAGGATTGAGTAGGAGCATACAGGAGGGAGCATGGAGGAGAGAGGAGGGATCAGGGAGCATACAGGAGGGAGCATGGAGGAGAGAGGAGGGATCAGGGGGCATACAGGAGGGAGCATGGAGGAGAGAGGAGGGATCAGGGAGCATACAGGAGGGGGAAGGACCAGGAAGTAGGGAGCATACAGGAGGGATGAGGGTGGAGGGAGGATGGAGTAGGGAACATACAGGAGGGAGCATGGAGGAGGGAGCATAAAGGAGGGAGAAAGGAGCATAAAGAAAGGAAAAGGGAGGAGGGAGCAGGGAGGAGGGAGCATACAGGAGGAAGCAGGGAGTAGATAGCATACAGGAGGGAGGAGGGACCAGGGAGTAGGGAGCATACAGGAGGGAGCAGGGTGGAGAGAGGATGGAGTAGGGAGCTTAAAGGAGGGAGGAGGGAGCAAAGAGGAGGGAGTAGGGAGCATAAAGGAGCGAGGATGGAGGAGGGAGCATAGAGAATGGAGCAGGGAAAAGGGAGGAGAGAGGATGCAGCGGGTCCATGCAGGAGAGAGGATGGAGCATAAACAAGGGAACAGGAAGGAGGGAGCATATAGGAGGGAGTAGGGAGCAGGGAGGAGGGAGCATGGAGGACAGAGGAGGGATCATACAGGAGGGATTAGGGAGGCAGGAGCAGGAAGGATTGAATATAGATGGAGGAGGGAGCAGGGAGGAGGGAGCATATAGGAGAGAGCAGGGAGGAGGGAGCAACAAGACGGAGGAGAGAGCATAGAGCAGGGAGGAGGCAGCAGGGAGGAGGGAGCAGTAGGGAGCATACAGGAGGAGCAGGGAGCATAGAGGTGGAGGGAACAGGGAAGAGGGAGGAGGGAGCATACAGGAAGGAGGGGGGAGCATACAGGAAGGAGCAGGAAGGAGGGAGTATAGAAAGAGGAGGGAACAGGAAGGACAGAAGAGGGAGCAAAGAGGAGGTATTATAGCACAGGGACTATAGAGGGAGGAGGAAGCAGGGAGGATAGATCAGGGAGGAGAGATCAGGGAGGAGGGAGCATAGAGAAGGGAGGAGAGAGCATGGAGGAGGAGAGGAGGGAGGAGGGAGCATAGAGGAGGGAGGAGAGAGCATGGAGGAGGAGAGGAGGGAGGAGGGAGCATAGATGAGGGTGCAGGGACTGGTGAAGCAGGGAGGAGGGAGTGATTTGAGGGTGCAGTAGACAATGACTGTTGATTTTCTCAGTGATTTGACTTTTCTAACCGTCTCTCCTCTTCAATCAGATTCCTGTCAGCTCATACTGGACCCCAACACAGTGCATAGAAACCTCTGTCTGTCTGAAGGGAACAGAAAGGTGACATGCAGGAGAGAGACCCAGAGATATCCCACTCACCCAGAGAGATTTGAGAGCTATCCCCAAGTGCTTTGCAGAGAGGGATTGTCTGGGACTCGCTGTTACTGGGAGATTGAATGGAGTGGTAGAGGGGCTGTTATAGGAGTCACATATAAAGGAATCCGCAGGAAAGGAGGGGATCGTTCCTGTATCCTTGGATTCAAAGACAAGTCCTGGAGTTTGGAATGCTCTGATTCCAGTTACTCTGCCTGGCACAATAACAATCACACTGCAATAACTGCCCCCTGCTCCCCCAGAATAGGTGTGTATCTGGACTTTAATGCCGGCATGCTGTCCTTTTATGACGTCTCTGACACAATGACCCTCCTGCACAGATTCCAAACCACATTCACTGAGCCGCTCTATCCAGGGTTTTGGCTTCGTTATTATGATTCCTCTGTAACAATCTGTCAGCTGAACTAGACTGTTTTGTGTTGTAAGAAACCCTTTGTATTGAACTCCCTGTCTGTCCTCTCCACTCCTCGGGTGAAGGGAATGTTCAATCTGACACAACTTTGGATGAAAGTTAGGGGGTAAAACGGCGCCACCTGCAGAACGAAACGAGGGGAATTATTTGTTTTTAGAAACAAATGGATTTCATACGAAATAACTGTATTTAATTTCGTTTTTAATTGTTATGTTTTAAATATATTTAAAAAATGGCATCCAATAGTCAGTGCTGTAATGGTTTTTAAAAAAGTGAACTTAAGTTTGCTTTATTGTGTGTGTGTTTTTGTTCTTTGATTTCCATAAGATATTTGATTTGTTTATTTTTTCAGATTTTAGTAATGTGATTTAATAAAAAAAAATAATTTGATTAACTGACTTTTCTTATTTATTAATATTCATAGGGAAGCATTGTAAAGCATAGAGAGATCTGATAAAGCATAGGGAAGCATTGTAAAGCACAGAGAGGTCTGGTAAAGCAAAGGGAAGCATTGTAAAGCACAGAGAGGTCTGGTAAAGCACAGGGAAGCATTGTAAAGCACAGAGAGGTCTGGTAAAGCATAGGGAAGCATTGTAAAGCACACAGAGGTGTGGTAAAGCATAGGGAAGAATTGTAAAGCACAGTGGTCTGGTAAAGCATAGAGAAGCATTGTAAAGCACAGAGAGGTCTGGTAAAGCATAGGGAAGTATTGTAAAGCACAGAGATGCCTGGTAAAGCATAGGGAAGCATTGTAAAGCACAGAGAGGTCTGGTAAAGCATAGGGAAGCATTGTAAAGCACAGAGAGGTCTGGTAAAGCATAGGGAAGCATTGTAAAGCACAGAGAGGTCTGGTAAAGCATAGGGAAGCATTGTAAAGCACAGAGAGGTCTGGACTCTAACCCTGGGCTTGAGACTCAGCTCAGTGGTTTGGATTCCTGAACAGCTTCTTAGTAAAGGTATTATTCAGCATGCCGCCGCACCGTGAACTAATAAGAAAAGACTTTCAGTACCTGGCAGGCTCTTGTGACATATCAGGAGGGTCATTCTCTTTACTCCTTCTTCTTCTCCTTGGAGTCGGGTCCATGCCTCTCTCTACTGAATCACTCGTTCCTCAGTTAGCTGTGTTTCTCCTCTGCAACACAATTGAAACAAGTCCATTGTTAAAGAGTACAGCGCTTCAAATGTCATTTTTCTTTCTCTTTCTTTAGACCGGCCCCTTATCTTTTCATGCTGTTTGAAATCATCCCGACCGCTTCTTGTTATCACAGTTACTCAAATGCTGGGTTCGTTTTTGGAAACGTCTGTGTTGCTAATTGAGTGCCATGGTAGCATTGTATTTTAAACAATTTTGTATCAATTAAGATTATGTTTCATTTTGAATTATTCATTTTGAACTTTAAATATACAGGTTAATACTAACAGTTACAACAGCATTTAATAGGAAAAAAAACTATGATCTTTTTGTATGTTTTGTCCAGTTGTTCTGCTTGGATTTTGGTGTCTGACCAAATTTATATTAGAGCTTGAGTTTCTCGCACTGTTCATGTCGTTAGGGTTACCCTAAATAAGTAAGACGTTCTTTTTCTCCAAGTCACTGACGCAGTACCAAAATAACAGTATTGTGCAGTAAAGAAACAAGGACCAGGGGTCGCAAATGGAGATTAGATAAAGGGGCATTCAGAACAGAAAATAGGAGGCACTTTTTTACACAGAGAATTGTGAGGGTCTGGAACCAACTCCCCAGTAATGTTGTTGAAGCCGACACCCCAGAAGCTGCTTGATGAGATTCTGGGATCAATAAGCTACTAACAACCAAACGAGCAAGATGGGCCAAATGGACTCCTCTCGTTTGGAAACTTTCTAATGTTCTTATGTATTTAACACAATAATAGTTTTACCAAATTAGAGTGAAATAGTTGTATACTTGTGTCTTAGGAAATTTCAGTTTACAAAAGCTCCCTTATTTTGAAGACTCCATGTTCACAAGTATGCGGAAGCCCCTTTGGCAGTCAGCATACGCTGTCATCATAAGTCACATGACCACAACCTGCGTGACGTCGAGTTATTTTGCTTAAACATCAATAATAACCGAACAACGAAGAAGAAGAAGCGAAAAAGACAAAAAATACAAAGAGAAAATGATGTAGCCTATCATTGTGATAAGTTGAAATATTCAAGTACCTTGACAAGATGTTTTGCCGGTACACAGTTCCGGGCCGTACCGGCTGACTTTCAACTCTGATTATTAGTATTACATTGATGTGTATTATTATTATTATTATTATTATTATTATTATTATTATTATGATGATGAATATAGTTTTATTAACCGCTATCATCAACAATACGAAGTATAAAATCGACTCGCCACAAGCACTCCTCTTCACTGCCTCCATTCACAAAACCTATAGCAACGCGATCATTAACGAGGGGTGCACAGAGCACCCCGATATACTCACAGCAGAACAGCCTCCATTCACAAAACCTATAGCAACGCGATCATTAACGAGGGGAGCACAGAGCACCCCGATATACTCACAGCAGAACAGCCTCCATTCACAAAACCTATAGCAACGCGATCATTAACGAGGGGAGCACAGAGCACCCCGATACACTCACAGCCTCCATTCACAAAACCTATAGCAACGCGATCATTAACGAGGGGTGCACAGAGCACCCCGATATACTCACAGCAGAACAGCCACCATTCACAAAACCTATAGCAACGCGATCATTAACGAGGGGTGCACAGAGCACCCCGATATACTCACAGCAGAACAGACTCCATTCACAAAACCTATAGCAACGCGATCATTAACGAGGGGAGCACAGAGCACCCCGATACACTCACAGCCTCCATTCACAAAACCTATAGCAACGCGATCATTAACGAGGGGAGCACAGAGCACCCCGATATACTCACAGCAGAACAGCCTCCATTAACAAAACCTATAGCAACGCGATCATTAACGAGGGGAGCACAGAGCACCCCGATACACTCACAGCCTCCATTCACAAAACCTATAGCAACGCGATCATTAACGAGGGGAGCACAGAGCACCCCGATATACTCACAGCAGAACAGCCTCCATTCACAAAACCCATAGCAACTCACTCATTAACGAGGGGAGCACAGATTTGTAATTTCCAGTAAAATGTAATGTTTCTATATTCCAATCTGTGCCAAACGTCACTTTTAAAACCCCGTGTATTATGAATGTAAAGCCTAGTCCGGGTCTGTCCCGCGACACATCCGTTTCATTTACACTGTAATGCGGACTCACAGGAACACAATATTTCTACCTGTGCTGAGTGGGAGCTGCAGAGGGACTGTGTTTTACGTAACTTTAGTTAAACTGCAATAAACTCTCTGTCAGACTCTCTGTGTCCTCACCTAGGACTGCATAAAGCAGGATAGGACAGTCAATCCCGTGATGCAGTTCGGTACTCCATTACAGGCGCCATTTGTGGAGCCCACTCAGTACTGAATACATTGCGGAGATGCTGTGTTGCAGCGCCAGGATATACCGGTATTTTTTAATAACAATACAAAATATCGTTAATATAAATTGCCTGTTATTTATGTGAATTAATACTTGATAATGTCAAGAAACATTTTGCCAGGGCGAGCGTGAATACGTTAAAAGCATTGCGAGCGCGCTGTGAAAGAGCTCTACGGGCTCCGGAAATGCGTCACTGTTTACTAACTCCGCCCCCTTGTGACGATAGGACTGACACACACACACACACACACACACACACACACACACACACACACACACACACACACACACACACACACACAGGTACTGACACACACACACACACACAGGTACTGACACACACACACACACACACACACACACACACACACACACACACAGGTACTGACACACACACACACACACACACACACACACACGCACACACACACACACACACACACACACACACACACACACACACACAGGTAATTTGCAATACTGTAAAACTTTATTTTTGCTTCATTTTAATTTTTCTGAAGGGAATTGTCCTGGCTAGTTTTTAATTTATATCATGTGCAATTTGAGAGTTGCCTTGCAGTTAATTCAATAATGCCCTTGATAACACTGTAAAGTAAAAATGCATTATTTTCTTAGAGGTGGATCGACAATTATAAAAAGAAGCTGAAGAGGGGAGAGCATTCCAGTGAACCCAGAGTTAAACTTGAAAAAGGGCTAAGAGAGGCATCGATGTGTTCGACAGTGAGAACTTATCAAAACAAGGTCCGCACAGGGTTTTATTCCTTACAGAACACATTTTTAATGTATTAAAGGCATTTAAAAGAAAAAAGCAAAATACAAAACATAGATGATGTGACTGGATATAATAAAATACAATATTGTGCTCTTTACAGAGGGCAACACTAACAAAGAGAAGGTGCAGGCTTTACACAGGACCTGGAGGAGCAGCACAGCTGAGGAACAGGAGTGGTGCTCTGAAACGATGAGGAAAATGCCCCCTCCACAGCGACCTGCAGACCACAGTCCTGATCAAAAGAAGAGCCTCTACAAGGACACCTTAAAGAATATTGCACAACAGGTCATCTGTGTGGTCAGCTTATACAAGAGATGGGCAACTCTAGTCCTCAAATTTGCAGCTTTCGTTCATGTTCTACCTCAGTTATCAAGCTCGTAAATGCTCGTTGTCTTTTTTGTACTCATGTTTCTACCAGTTGCTAATCAGAAAATAAAACAAAGATTCCAACCCTTCAAAGACTGAAAGAGCCAGTTCTTTATTTGCACCAAACAAACAATCGAAAACTCAGAATTAAAATCAAACGTTACTGTCACACTCTGATGAGATGTTCTATCTTAAATTGGAGTCAATCCTACAAGAATTAGGAAGAAGGGGGTCATAGTTCTAGCTGTAGACTGCAGCAATAAATTATCATGATTTGGGACAGACAAGTGCCTGGACTGGCTGAAGGAGCAAATGGAGCTGCAATGTTGCTTCCTTTCCACCTGCATAGGTCTGGCTTGTCTCTCATCTACAAATTCAGAATTGAAATATATCTTAACTTGTTTCATTGAATTGAAAAGTATGTTTTATAATAAACAGTGTGTGTTCTCATACTCACAAGCATTATATTGAAGGTTAAAGGTATACTTGAAATTTTTGGGAACATATGTAAACACTACTTACAAATCAGTTTCCTCATTTGAGTTAATATTTTTTTAAATTAAATTACTATTATTTTATACGTTTAATTTACTTTTAAAACTATATACTATTGTTTTTATTTTCCTCAAATTGGCAAGTTCCCTCAAAAACGTTGATAATTCCAGACACATTCCGAAATCGGACTAGAGAAGCCTGTTCTTAAATAATTCAAAATGAAGCTCCAGAATGGGAAAATTGACAAAAACAGCCATGGATCTTAAAGGGTAAGAAAGGATGTTTTTAGTGTCACATGTCCTCATGTGTTGCTGCAGCTGCTAAAGTATGGAGTCTATTGTTTGTTTTTCTTTAATCTTGATCACTTTTTTAAATTGCATTCTGTTTCCAAGATGGCTTCACATGGGAGCGCACATGTGCCTGCTCAACTACATTTCCCATGATCCTCCTGCTCACATCGTAACAGGTAGATTTACCAATGACCAATAGGATGATGGGAAATGTAGTTCTGAAAATTGCATGAGAAGACATCGTTGAGCTATCCTGGAAACAGCCAGGGAATACTGCAATTTAAAAGTGAAAATGGTCAAGATTTAAAAAATAATAATGAACACAACACACACACACTTTACTTTAGCAGTTGTTGCAACACATGGGAACATGTGACACACAAAAAAATCCTTTAACCCTTTAACTCAAATGAGGAAATTGATTTGTAAGTAGTAATATTTACTTATTTCCCCAAACCTCCCAGGTATCCCCTTTAAGTTGAATTACACAATATTTTTTTTGCTGGTATAACTTGTAGGAAGTACTTTTTTAATCTTTAGCTGTGCAAATGGCATTTGAAGTATTGAAAAATAAATGTATATATTACCATATTTTCCTTTGTGAGAATGTAGGTGGAAAATTGTAAACTTTTAATAAGCTGAATATAATATATGCCAGCCAATCATACCCATTTTTATAATCCCTTATAACATATTCACAAGCACATAATACATCAAACTAAATGAATTTAATAAAGATGCTGTATTTATTTTTTTCATTTTTTTAGGAAGTGAAGGGCCAATACTAAAAGAGAGAAGGGCAGCACATTCAACACAAAATACACAAGTTAGATACTTTATTTTCATTTGTACATTAAATTTAGTTTTGAATTAACTCACACACACACTGTAAGTGTATTAAAATGAATGTATTCATACAACATGGTACTGCAATTACACATTATATTTCATAAATCATTTGTAATATTATTACAAAAGCAAAAGAGAAAAAAAGCTGACTCAATATCAAAATCGTTTGTTTTCTTACCGTCAAACAGCGAAGGAATTTTTCAAATCCGTCATTTCACCGCTGAGATATCCCCTTGGCAATGTGTCTAGAACCCCATGCTTCAAAAACTACTGCGATCGACTAGCTGTGCGTTTTGCTGCTCTGGTCTTACAACTATCTGATGACGGTCAAATCTCCCTGATCACGTTGTAGGGGAAGTCACAAGCTGTCCAATCATACCTTGACTTGACGTTTGTAGTCCAATCCATTACAGAGCAATCGATGTGCGAAGTAAACAGAGCCACATCTATTGCAAGCAAGCGCCCTGCATTACGCACAACGGATCACGGTTTCTTAACATTTTCTGATCATTTTTTAATTTGTAAAATTTGTAAAATCGAACAAAATGTGGAGCAGTGTTCCAAAGCATCCCGAACAAAGTCGATTCAGTGTTTCTGAAGATTTGGAGGAGATGGATACGAGTGAAAGTGACGGCGAAAGTGATCAACTTTCTGGGTTGGAGAGCGCTGATTCAATGTCTGAAGCAGCATTTGAAGATGGATTGGATCCTCTTCAGGATTTGTAAGTATAATGGATCCACACTACATTTTATTACTATTATTATTATTATTATGATGCATAATTTTCAATATGCATTTTTTTTACTGTAAGTATGTTATTAGAAAATGCAACAATTTGACTCTCAAGGGACACATAGAAATAACGTTTTTTTTAACAATTTTTTAGCAACACCATGTCTCATCTGTGCTGTGCTGCTCTATACAGTCTCTGATCTGTACATGCAATAAAAGATGTAAGAAATAATAGTTGCTTCCTGAGCGTCTTTATTATTTTCTCATTGATGTTCACTGATTTATTGCATGGGAGTGTTTAGCAAACTTTGTTTTTTTTTATAATGCCATGATTACAAGGAGTGATGTTACTCACCTAGAGACAGTGTAGGTTTTCTTAGCCTTTCAAGATAAGCTGTCTGCCTGCCCCAACAATCACTCACTCAGTTCCATTGTTTGCCAATCAAAGTAAAGATGAAAGGAACTGAGGTGTTTTTAGTCTGGCAGCTTGATTTGAGAGCAGCCAAGTTCTCTGCAATCTCATTATTATTAGTATTATTATTATTGTAGACATTTAGCAGACACCTTTATCCAGTAATCAATGTTCGCCTCTCAGCAGGGCAAATACTGTGCTTGAATCTGTTGCTCATTGATATTGATAATGGAAATGTTATTCTAATTTTCAATTCATTTCACTTTTTATTTTCAGTGAGGACACTGAAGAAAACCCTCCCCTCTCAACAAGCGAGAGTTTTGATGTTTCTCAGCAGAAAAGGAGACGATCCATTCCCACCCCTCTCCCTTATATCACCTCAAGCATGCCTGCAAGACCAGTTGAGAGCAGGCAGGCAAGCACCCCCACCCCCACAACCTCAGACCCTGAGGAGAGGTGGAAATTTGTAACTGAGGATGACGTCGAACCTGTGCAGCACCGCTTCTGTCCTGCACGAGCACCTGGAGCACAACTGGATACTTCAAAAAAGTATTCCCCGCTAGACCTCTTCCAGCTTTACTTCAGCATGAACGTCGTTCAATCTTTGTGTACAAACACAAATAAAAATGGAAAAAAGCAGCAGGCCCAGGGGAAAAAATACCAGTGGGATCCAGTTTCAATCAAGGAGCTCTACCAGTTTTTAGGAATCCTAATTTTCATGGGGCTACTGACAACTCACACCGTGAGGGATTACTGGAGTCCACGTAGGCCTTATGGAATCCCATTCTGTCACACTGTGATGTCCAGGAAGAGATATGAAGCCATCGCTTGGACTCTGCACATAAGTGACCCAGAGGAAGATAAAGAGAATGATCAGAAGAAAGGAACTCCACAACACGATCGCCTCTTCCGTCTCAGACCCCTCTTGGATTCCCTCCTCCTGTCCTGCAAGGCATACTACCACCCCCGACAGAACCTTTCAATTGATGAACGCATGGTGGCCTCAAAAGCCAGGATCGGGTTCAAGCAGTACATGAAAGCAAAGCCGATAAAATGGGGCTTCAAGCTGTTCGTGCTGGCTGATGCCCACAACGGGTACACATGTGATTTCAACATCTACACAGGAAAATCCAAATCAGATTCTGGGAAAGGACTGAGTTATGACTCCGTTATGAACCTCATAAAGGTGTCATACTTAGGCACAGGGTACCATGTGTATGTTGACAATTTCTACACCAGCACAACACTGTTTCGGGACCTTTATAAGATCAAATTTGGAGCATGTGGGACCATTAGAGAAACTCTTCAGGGCTTCCCACAGACAAAAGAAAACGCCCTCCCTAAAAAAGCTGATAGGGGGACAATTCGCTGGATACGAAGTGACAAACTGCTGTACACCAAGTGGATGGATACACGTGAAGTGACGATGTGCAGTTCCATTCATAAAGTGTACACAGGAGACAAAGTCCAGAGACGGGTAAGGAATGAAGATGGGACTTGGGGAATGCGGAATGTTCCTGTTCCTACTCCTGTAAAGGCCTACAATCAGCACATGGGAGGGGTGGATTTGTCAGATGCCCTTATAAAATACTACAACATGGCACAGAAAACACAAAAGTGGTACAAGAAACTTTTTTATCATTTCATTGACATTGCTGTTGTCAACAGTTTTCTGCTCAATAAGGAATTGGCACATGCTTCAAACTACAAAGGCACTTTCACGTTTAGAGAGGAGCTATGCAAGCAGCTGGTGGACATCGGGCTTGTGGAGCAGGAGGCCAGTGTGAGTACAGGTAAACTCTGTGTCCCTGTAGCCATTACAGAGGGCAAGGAACTCGACCCCTCCATGAAGACCTCCTCCGGGCGTAGACACTGTGCTTTGTGCAATGAAGGGAAACTCAGGAACAAAACGCCCTGGAAATGCGAAGCCTGTGATGTGCCATTATGTGTCATTGTGGACAGAAACTGCTTCAAGAAATGGCACATGCGTTAGGAAAAAAAAGACTTTATAGCAACTTAGGGATGTAAGTAATTTATTTGTTCATTTTGTACAGTTCATGTTTGTTTTTTTCAGGTTTTAGCACTTTGTGGATGTAAGTAGTTCATTTGTTCATTTTGCACAGTTCGTGGTGTTATTAGGTTTTTGTTCAGTTGTATTCATTGTTTGAAAAAGAAAATATTTGATTTGAAGTAAACACTTTTTTTTGAAAAAAAAAAATTCTTCGTTATTTTGCTTCTTGACATTTACATACTTTCAAGTGAATAACAAAAATACAGAATCAAGTACTGAAAATTCAGAGCTTCAGAAAAGTCTCAGTAGCAACATTCTCCTGCACAAACAGACAGTTATGTGAGAGCAATGTGCCTGACAGTTGTGGCATATGGATTGAGAGGATTTGTCATGAATACTCATCATGGATACATTTCGGGCACCACAAAGCTCTCCAAAAAGGCCACCTTTTGAATGAAATATTGGACAAAAAAAAAAAAGAGGATTACAAAATCTAATTCATGTGGCAATGGATAGCATGTGAGGTGCCAGAAGTTAACATCCCTTTTAGAACTTGCTCAAGAAACTAGTGTATCACTGGACATAAAGATTTACACAATGTTCATTTTTGGAGAGGTTTGGAGAGGTTTGTAAAAACTCCTGTAGAATTTGATCCCTTTGTTCAAACAGTTCCAAATTTCTACCCAGTATATTAGACATGTTGGTGAAGCACTGGAAAAAAATCTGGCTCTTTTCATGTGCTCCAAGTTGAAAAAATGACTATAGAACATAAAAAAATGAAAAGCGTTTGTTGTTTTTTTATGTATTTTTTCTGGATATCTCCTTCCAGTGTGGTACTGAGTAAGACTTTTATCACACCTGAGGTTTTAGTCCTGATGCCCAAGGGGATACCTTGAATTCAAGCCCTGAACCATGCCTGTGCTGTCTATACTTTAGAAGATATTGTGATTTATTTAAGGGCACAGCCCCCCAGGCGGAAAATGCCTGTGAGGGGCTGGGGTTTTAACAAGTTAAATGCAGATTCAGTGCAGACTCTGACCAGTTTAACCAATGATCTTTTAAGAATGAGCTCTGTGAACGCACCCATTGGATAAATCGGTCAGAGTCTGCACAGAATCTGCTCTGAATGATCCCCGTGAACACGCACAAAAATCTTCTATCAGCCGCACACACGCCGTTGCACAGCTGTGAAAACATTTTGTAAACTAGTCTCAAGTATGCTACCCCCGTTTGTAGTTATTTTTTTGACTTACTGAAATACCGGGCTGCATTAGGAAATGCATCACAGCGTCTTTCAATATGGAGAGTGCTGAATTAACGTCATTGTGTTTAAATGCATTAATCAACCTCCCACAAAACTATGTTATTAATGAGGAAATAAATGATTGATACACAACATTATATGTTGTTGATGACATTAAGATCATAATCCCATCATGATGAGATATATTATATATTTTATGTGAAAGCATATAGAAAACTGTATATTTTGTGATTTTCCCTGTATTTTAAACACAATATTAATAAAAAATACAGTCACAAAACACAAATTACAAAATACAATCACAACTCTAAGTCGCCCTGGGTAAGGGCGTCTGCTAAGAAAATAAATAATATGAGCTCCCCAGTGTCCCAATGAGGAAATCCCCGGCCAGATCCTTAAAAGCACGCCTCACCTGCGAGAGCTACCCAACTGGAAACTTTACATCGATTGCTTACAAATGTAGCAGCACTTGTAACTTTTGGCAGAAACGACAATAAGAAGAAGGGAGTTCCCATACGAGACCAGTATGTCTGTGTTACCATGTAGACATAACAATGCAAGTCTAATATTGACCAGACTGCACCCAGCTACCTCCACACCCTCATCTCTCCCTACACCCCCACTCGACCTCTCCACTCCTCCTGCACTAAAAGACTGGCTCTACCTCCTCTACGCTCCCCTGCCTCCAGAGCCCGCTCCTTCTCCACCCTCTCTCCGCAGTGGTGGAACGACCTTCCTACAGATGTCAGGACTGCCCAGTCTCTGACCACCTTCCAGCGCCTCCTCAAGACTCACCTCTTCAGACAGCACCTGTAGAACTCCTCTGTTTTTTCCCTCTGATCACTTTATCACCTTCCTTAATGCGATTTACTTGCTCTTATCTGCCCCTATTTTACTGCATTTAATCCTGTACTTTAGAGTACTGTAATCTGTCACAAGTGTTATTTAATCTGTAGTATTTTGTATTTAATCATATCCTGATGTAACTATCACTGTTATCTTCTGTATTATTGAATTGTATTTTGTCACACTTGTACTTGCTTGAACCAAAGTCATTGTATTTATCTTGCTCTTAATTGTATTATTACTTGTACTGTGATTCTTGAAATGTATATTTGTTTATGACTGTAAGTCGTCCTGGATAAGGGCGTCTGCTACGAAATAAATAATAATAATAATAATAATATTATTTTGCAGTGAATGCAGGGAGAGGGCTGCCTGTATGAACAGAGACTTGCATGTTTCAAACATCCATTTGAAGCCCCCCAAGTTTGTTATTATTATTAGTTAGTGCTGCTATCGTGCATTGTTTCCAGGACAACAGTCTACACGCTTAAAATATTTTGATTTATTAGTGACGTAATAAACAGGACAGAGGGTCATATTTGCTAATCCATATCGACCAGATGCTGAAATCCATTGAGAATAATGACCACACACCTTTTCAGCATTTTTGGAGGGCTATTAATTTATCATCTTTAGGTCTAACAGAATGGAAGTTGGTACAGACTACCCTTTTGTACAGTAGATTGTGCATACCGAATCTCTGACCTGTAGCTTCAATGGTTTGGGTGTAGGACCCTCCCATAAAACCTTGAAAAAAAACTTATGAAATACTACTCGTTTTCTACCTTCTTTACCCTAATTCAGCAACCCCTTGGCATAGAAACACCATTCAAAGTGTTCTGACATCAGAATGATGCTCTGAATACGTGTGCCAGATATCAGAAAGATCAATACTGTAATACAAATATTATCCCAAAAAAAATTGGAAAATACAGACTACTTTGTTAGGCTTCAAAACACTATCTATGTATGGTTGCTGAGAGAGTTCTGGACGGTCTAGAAAGCTCAGCAAAGAACCTCTCTTTTATCTGGATGTCAGATTCCAAATATATCTAATAAGGGTCTGCAAATTTTGGTTCTCTTGCAGCGCCCCCTTGAGTTTGGGGTTTTCTCAATTTTTGACAATCTGTGAGGCATTTTCAATGAAATGTACGTATTAGAAGATTTACAATCTAAAGTGTTTAGTACCCACTAGTTAGCAGGCACTAAGCCATCGGTGGAAAAATAAGCCGTTGACCAACAGCTTCAAGTTGTCCTGGGCAAGGATTGGTTTTAACACCTTTTCTTGGTGGTTGCTCTCCTGGGTGGAGGAATGTTGTCTTTTGTGTGTAATGTTTTGATGGAACTGGTGGCAATTTATTGGTCATGTTACGCTCGTCTTCCAAAGCTAAGGCCAAACAATGCAGCACCTGGTCATGGTGCCAAGTAAACAGTCCTTGGCTAAGAGTCACCTTACATCCTGTCAAATTGTGCCTTAATGTTGCAGGTGATGAACACAAAGGACATGAGGGATCCTCTCCTACCCAGAGGTTTAGGTTCTGTGGTGATGGGAGAACATCATATGTTGACCTGATGAGGAAACTGATCCTGCTCTGTTCCATTGTCCATAGGTCTTGCCAGCCAATCTTGTGTTGTTCCACACTCTCCCATCTCATCCATTCTCCCTGCTTGACCTGGGAAACGGCCTTTACACACCTCATCCTCTCCTCCTGTTTTTGCACCTCGTTGACCACCAGCTTCCTCTGTTGAGTTGAGGCTGCCTTGTGCCATGTAGGAGGAGCTGAACTGAGACCAAGAACCCCTCTTCTATGATGAACTTGCCCCATGATATCACCGATTCGAAGGGCAGCCTTTGCATAATAAGCAGAAAACATCTGTTTATTAGACTGGTTAAGATTTACAGATGTAGCTTAGTACTGTATTATTCGTTTGTCCCTTAATTAGCCTGTCTGTTTCCTAGACAGAACAAGATTAGACACATCCAACAGGACCACACACACACACACACACACACACACACACACACACACAGCTACCCCTACCGTTGTGCACAGCATCATTACTGTAATAACTTCAGTATTCCAAAAGATCATTAAATACAACTATAAAACAAAACATAAACCTCGAAATTAAACCTAACACACGTGATCCATGCAGAAACCCTTACTCTTTAAGAAATGTGAGCCATGAAGTAAAATACAGGGAAACAGCACCTCCCTGCACAGGTTATGTAAATGTCCGGTTTCAATCCAGCGAGGGGCGGGAGTTTTCAAGCAGCACTACACTCACGCACAGGACAACAAATTGACAGCTCTCCCAGAAGCTTCCAGCAGGGGGCATGTTCAATACTGTATTATAATAATAATAATAATAATAATAATAATAATAATAATAATAATAATAATAATAATAATATCTCTGTATGCATGTCAGTGTCCCCATACATCTTTTTTATTCTATTTTATTTTATGTACTGTTTTTAACTTTCTGGGTCACATTTCGTCACGAATTGAGGAATTAAGAATGGTGTGTGCAACATATTACACTATCAGATTTGTTCCTGTGTGGGATGGGACAATAAAAAAACAA